>NC_056735.1:1359482243-1359617243 GCF_019279795.1 Protopterus annectens
ATTGTTGACATAGGTTCCCAGATGAGACTGGTTAGGCTTGTGTGTCTATAATTGCCTGGGCTCATTGAAGTCCCACTTTCAAGCAAGGGAATGTCTGTTGCAGTCTTTCATTAATCCAGCACAAACCCATTTTGAAATTAGTATTTTATAGTCTTTGTAGGAGGTTCGACAAGTCATGTTTTGGACTTACCAGTATGTAGCCTAGTGGTTTTCCAGTCCCAAAAGACATTATGTTCTTGGCCTTATGTAGTGACTTGAGAAATTGTTAAGAGATTTGAAGGAGTTATAGATGAAGGTATTTGATCTGAGAATATTGGTTGATGGCAGGGATGATGTTCAAAATTAGTTGGCCAGTGGATTGGCTGTGTCTTCTGGTCAAAGTATGTGATATCATTTGTTACTAGCTCACTGTAGGGCCAGTCATTGTTTCTGAGATTTATAACACAGTTAACAATACTTTGTGGTTATCTTTTACCTTAAACGTAAAAAAGTTTATTTTACAACTTAAAACGCTTTTCGTCACTCCACATAGGGTAACTTCCTCAGAAATAAAAAACTGAAACAAAGTAACAGTTTTTAAACTAACCCACACTAGTCATCACATGACAAGATAAGCCAATCATCGCAGTAGTTCATTCAAACATGTGATCAATGTTTAAACAATGTTTAAACAATGTATCGCACAAAGACAACTTAGTAAAATCTTATTAATAGTACAATACATACAAATTAAAAACTAATTCTGAATGAAACTCTGCGTATCATAATATGTTTAAGGTAATGTCAATTGTGATGCACAAAATATTTCACCTACTTAAACTTCTTAACTTTAACAAGCAAGAAATGTTGCAATTTTCCTTCAAACCTGTATATGAAAAAGCATTTAGAACCAGCTGCCATTCTAACTCTCGTTTCTCAAGTAGTAAACTAATAGGGCCACCTCTAATATCTGGCAAAACCTGGTCAATGGCTTTAAAACAAAACTTGTGACCCCCACTCAGAAAAGAATGCTTAGCTAAGAGTTACCTGTCTTGATACAGGTGTACAACCTACATGCGCCATGAGTGAAAATACCCACAGGTCTCCCACTAGGTTTAAGAGTCCTATACTCAAGGAGGTTTTTCAAGTTGGGCCTCCTTCTATACACTATTTTAGGCAAGTTTCCAAATCTGTCTAATAATGAATTCTCTCTACTTGCTGGTCACTATTACTTACTATCTGATGTAAGCTATCATTATTTTCCTGATTAAATTCTAAGTCATTTAACTTTTGTAAAAATGGAGTAAACCACTTTTGCACAAGGATAACTCAAAGAGGCCCTACCATCAATAAGGGGCCTCGTAGGTGGATTGAACTTATCCTTGTGCACTTTCGGGATACCGAACATTACAGGTGTTTTAGGAAAAGACATACTAATGTAGTTATAAGTATCAAAATCGATTTTTGTCTCGATAAATCATTACAATACCCCCTAATGCGAAAATACGCTATATTCATCTCATTTAGTGATGACTTTACATAAGCATCACTATTTAGCACTGACTGCATTTTATTATTATAGTCGATAGTGTCAAAAATTACAAGTCCACCACCTTTGTCTGGCTTAACTGCTCTCACATGCAAAGAGTTTAAAAGTTTTAAAGCTTGAACCTGTTCTTGACTAATATTGCTTTTCTTAAATATACCTAAATTGGTAAATGCATGAAGTTGTGCCATATATCTAAAGTCAAGTTCACATATATTTTCAAACACACTGAGCAAGGGGTGGAGTGGAGGGTTGTAAGTGTTCGCTGTTTTAAATAGCCTATGTGTATCAAGAGAATTCCCTAAAAGAAGAGACAAGTTTAATTTTTTTACAAAGCACTTTAAGTCAATAATTGTTTTAGCAATGTTCATATTACTGCTAAGGACAAAAGTATTTCCCTTAGCTAACAAGTCAATCAAAACTGGATCGATGGTAATGGAAGAGTAATTATAGATATTAAAATCTCCAGCAGTGTTTTTTAAAATATCAAGGCTAGTAGTATTTGTTGTCCCCTCCTTACTATCTCTTGCGTCGGTTGTTCCGTGTTTTGTTCCTTTGGTTTTGAAAAGATTGTCCCCTTGTAGTCGTCTTGGGGTTCTTGTCCCTCTGAAAATTTTGTCCCAACTGGTTGTTATAGCTGGACTGACCATTGTTCTGATCATTGGTAACTGTACTTTGTGAACGGATATGTTCACTACGCCTTACAGGATTAACATCATTGACATTCTCCCTACTTTCTTCAATAAGAAGGTCCATGTTGTTCACACTAGTAGTAGAGTTGGGCAAAGCATTAGGTTGCCAGACTTGAGACAGTTGTGGTCTAGGGTACGCAGAACCGTTGGTATAAGCTAAACGGTCGTGGTTGATTTTTTAAATTTTGTTCACCTTAGGTCTATCAAGCAATTGGTCAATGCTGGAAAAGACTCTACTGTAATCGTACTTATATCGAACAAAGTCTGTGTCTGCATTAATGTCTTTGTCCAAGTCAGCTACGTCTTTAGAAATAGAGTCAATTTGTAGTGAGTAGTACTTGACCATTAGCTGCATAAGCTCAAGACCTTGTTGGTCAAACAAGGTAACAAGTTCTTTGTGAAATAAAGAATCTGGAACTAAGCCCATAGAGAATTGATGGTAAAGTAAACCCTTGGGCACTATCCGGTCATGCAAACATTTCTGGAAGTATACCACTTCAAGCTGTCATTTTTTTTAGTTTAAGAAGTTTAAAGTCAAAAAGTTTCAATTTTTCAGAGAGAAGTTGAGTACTCACTTGTGGTGACAATGTGTTCACGACCGGTTGCTCCTGTGTTCGAGTAAGACCCAAGGTAAGTTTCGCTGTGTCATTAACCTAATCCAAGAATGATGGAGCTCCAATAAGCCCTGAAGCACCAGTGTGCACAAGACTGTTATTGGTACCTGTAGGTGGTGAATTAGTACCAGGCTGGACGTGCTGAGCCTGTGGAATGGAAACGCCACTTGCTTGCAGGGAATTTTCCTGTAGTAAACTACTTACAGGTGTGTTCTGGTTAGAGATACGTTGGCTTAGTTCATTAGATGCAGGTAAACCATTACTAGAAGGTAAAATATCGCTTTGCCGTCTATCGGTAGAATCAAGACGGGCAACAATCTGGTCCTCATTTTGGGACAATGTATTCAACAACGTTGGTACATCCATGGCATCAAGGATGACTTCCTTGGATATTGACTTTTTGGACGAATGCCACCTGTTGAGTGGTATGTTTCAAAAACGGGGTTACCCAACAACACTGATTTACTCTCTAATTGAGGAAATACAGTATAAATGCCATAACGGCTATTTTAGACCTCTCCTTTTTAAGAGAGAAGAGATTCAGGCTATCCAACAAGAGTATAATGAGGCCATTAATATTGGAAACACTCACTGAAATAATAATAGCTTACATCAGATAGTAAGTAATAGTGACCAGCAAGTAAACTTTAAACTAAGTTTCATTACGACATACAGTAACAACAGTGTACAACTTAGGCCCATTCTGTTTAAGAACTGATCTCTTATTAGTAGAGACAATTCATTATTAGACAGATTTGGAAACTTGCCTAAAATAGTATATAGAAGGGGGCCCAACTAAAAACCTCCTTGAGCGTAGGACTCTTAAACTTAGTGGGAGACCTGTAGGTATGTTCACTTGTGGCACATGTAGGTTGTGCACCTATATCAAGACAGGTAACTCTTTTACAGTTGGTAACAACAAAAAGTTTAGCCTTAATTTCAAACTAAACTGCGAGTCCAAGGCAGTGATATACATTGCAACATGTATCAACTGTCCGGCGTTTTACGTTGGTAAAACGGATCGCAAGTTTAGAGAAAGAATTTATGAGCATATTTATGCCATAAATAAAAACAAAAGTGATAATGCATTAGCTAAGCATTCTTTTCTGAGTGGGGGTCACAAGTTTTGTTTTAAAGCCATTGACCTGGATTTGTCAGATATTAGAGGCGGCCCTATTGGTTTGCTACTTGAGGAACGAGAGTTAGCATGGCAACTGGTTCTAAATGCTTTTTCATATCCAGGTTTGAACGGAAATTGCAACATTTCTTGCTTGTTAAAGTTAAGAAGTTTAAATAGGTGAAAAATTGTGTGTATCACAAATGACATTACCTTAAACATATTGTAATATGCAGACTTTCATTCAGAATTAGTTTTTAATTTGTATGTATTGTACTATTAATAAGATTTTACTAGGTTGTCTTTGTGCGATACATTGTTTAAACATTGTTTAAACATTGATTACATGTTTGAATGAACTACTGTGATGATTGGCTTATCTTGTCATGTAATGACTAGTGCGGGTTAGTTTAAAAACTGTTACTTTGTTTCAGTTTTTTATTTCTGAGGAAGTTACCCTATGTGGGGTGACGAAAAGCATTTTAAGTTGTAAAATAAACTTTTTTACGTTTAAGAGTTCTGCTTGAGACAACTGGATTTCCTTTCACTAGTTTGTTGTTTATTGTATTTGCCTTCACTTGATTTGTGTGTTATCTTTCAGCTTGGTTTATATTTTTACCTTATACATGGTTTTGGTTGATTTAGTCACAATCCAGAGTTCTTTGTTTAGTTTAGCAAGAGTGCTTTTGGCTTTTTAAGAGTTAGATTTATTTAGAGTATTTTTTTTCTTTTATTATGCTGCCCATAGGGTATTAGTTTTGAATCTGGGGTTGTATTTATTTCTAAAGGGGGCAAATATGTCTATGCAACTATTTACATATGCATAGAGTTTGACAGTAAATTACTCTGTACAGCAGAAGTTTGAAACAGGCCTAGTGGAAGAAGTACATCTCCAATTAATTCCCTGTACCCAGCATAGTCAGACACCAGCACTACTCAGGCATGTGCATACAAGAGCACTTATAGTAGCTTACAAGGATACTGAGAAGAGTGTGGTAATTATTTCTTTAACATTTTTCACAATCAAACCTATGAGCATCTTCATTTGTTGTTTCAGCATGTAACAGCTTAGGGGTATACATAAGGTGACTATTTTTTCATTTTATGGGAGGGTAGGGAGGTAGGCTGCATTTGGAGATGTGCTTTGCTTTACAAGCAGTTGTTTTCTCAGTATATTGGGTAATAACGTGTCAGCTTTGAACATTAAGCCTTAGGCAAACTTTATTTATTCCTTGAAAAAAGTATATGACTGCATTTCTTTCTTTCCTTTCCAAAAATTTTGTTCAGACTATCACTTAATCATGACTGGAAAATGCTCTAAAAAAGTACCTTAGGGCATGTACATTCCCTTTGGTTCTGAGGGTTAGGCTAGTTATCTTGATTTAACCAATTTTCCTTTCAGCAAAGGTTTGATATTCACAGGATGTAAGTAAGGTCATAAAGGTGTTAATTTTCAACAACTTTAGTTTTTGCTTGATTGACTCCCACGGATACAGTTCTTCATTTATTGTCAGTGGTAGCATGATTGTGCCCACCCAAAGTGTATTTGTTGTTGGGAATGTAGGTTTTACCATTCCAAAAGGTGCAGTGTGATTATAGGCTGTAGGAGTGAGCAGCCATTTCCAGGTGACCCATGCAGGTGGAAAGGGGGTAGCTGTGGCTCACTGCTTGCGTGTTACCTAGGGATGAGCACTTATATGTTGTACCTACAGACCACAATACTGCAGAGTATGTGTTGCCTACAGGCTGCCAATACTTTATTTTTTACCACTATTGGAGCCCTAATGAGCTACTATAGGGGTTAGGAGCTGCAAAGAGGAAGAATTATCTTGGTGTGCAAATAGGGCAATCTAGCCTAGTGTAAATGGAAAGGTATTTTGTTTTTTTACTTAAGGAAGATGTGTTTTTGGAATGAAATGTTCATGCTACTAATCATGGAAGTAATAACTACACTGGCTTATACTTGCCAGTGACCTTTTCAGAAATCAGCAATATGAAGGGAGCACGGGTTGGTCAGCAGTATGGCTTTGCTGGGCAACAGTCTAGGATCTGTGAGTACAAATTTTGAAAATTCTGTCTACATCCTTGAATAAGACTGTTTACAATCTAACAGTGTTTTGATAGTATGCTGACTCCCTCAGAAATGGCATATGCTAGTATGAAATGAAATTATTCATTTTGTGCCAGAGAATTACTATGCGCAGTCTTATAAATGTAAGATAACAACCAGGTTATCAAAATGTGAGCACATTATGGGAGTTTTCAAAGCACTCATTCTTATTTGCCAGTAGAGATGGTTACTTATTTCATAGCATGCAGTGTTTTTATGAGGAGTTAGAGGCACTCTGTAAATCAGAGTGAGGGCCATTAATTAATCACTGTTTGGGCATGCACTGATGTTAGATGGCGATAAGAATGCCTTGATGGCAAGACAAAACTTGCGATGAGTAGTGAATGTCAATACAAAATGGAAGATAATTGAATGGTGACTGAATGTAGTACAATTAAGCTGACAGTAAGAGAAGTAAATAAAATATTTTTCAGGGTTCAAGAAAATGATACTTAAAACAATATTAAGTAACATTACTGCTGAAGTATTTTTCACTAATAGTACTGGGAAGTATTTCACCAAGACAATTTACACTGTTATTAATATGCTAGATTTTATGTACAATTTGCCTTTAACACTGCTAGAAGCTTAATTTCTACAGCAATTCCTATTTAAACTAACAGATGAAATAGAAGCATCTGGTTTTCTAGGTAGTGCACAGATTGAAAAGCTGTATTTTTATTGACCCAGGACATACATTACTATAATTAGAAGTACCAAAAACATAAATCTTGTTTGGAAATGGGCTCATTTTCAGTGTGAGTAAAGGATTTGGCTGGAGTACAGTGGTGAAGAGATTGAGCTTACCCTCTCAGTATCTTTGCCTCATTTAACAGCATATACCTGCTTTGTAGAGGAACTGTGACTTGCATTTGCTATTTGGTACTTCATTTAGCTAATTTTCTTCATAACTGCTATAAGTAAAACTATTCACGGCTGAACAGGCAATACACTTCATCATGTCATTTCATAAGTTACAAGTTCCTTTAAAAAAATGTGAGGGAACCTGGCACTGTAGTTCTTTACACTGTTTGATTTACAAGCTTAGGTACCCTCTATAGCTTATTCAAAGAGAAGATAATAGATTTTAAGAGTCAAAAATAAATTTTCCATTTAGTAATGTGCTCTCAGTCGTTTACTCCACAATAGTTTGTATTGGAGAGACAGAAACAAAAAGTCATCACCTAAGCAGAATTTAACATATCTGGTTTATGAAAGAATGGATATGCAGGAATTCTTGGAACCCTCGTACTGCACAAATGACTCACTAGGCATTATCTGAAGGAATGAACTAATTCCTTGAGCAAATGTTATAATGAAAGTGAACAGACTCAGGAGAATGAGCACTTCATCCCTCACACCCCCAGATAATTCTGTTGACACAGCTAACCTGCATATCCAGTAAAGTGACTTGTATCCAAGTTTAATTCTTATTGTCTTAAAACCCTTGTCAGGATGAACATGGGAACATCCAAAGAGCAGCATTCTGGAGAAAAACGTTACCTTTATGATTTTTTTTTATTTATAATTCTCTAGTTTCTAGTGAGCAATTTAAAGAACGTAGTTAGTTGGAAGATTTCAGAATATGATAGGAGAATTTCTGACAAAAGAACATGAATGTGAATGTTTCTTGTTTCTGATAATTATGAAGCCTGTTAAGAAAACAAGGACTATTTCTTGTAGACAGACCATAAGGCAAGTAGTGCTCACTTAATATTATTCTGTTTGTGTTTCCTTACTATGTAACTGAGCGGGACACTTAACTGGACAGTGCTCCCAGACAGAGGGCCTCCTCATAGTCACTAGTGTGTGCAGTGGAGCAATAAAACCCACAACGCAACCACATAGTCATTTACAAGAGGGAAACATCCATCTGTTTGAAAAATAACTTTAACTAAGTTTAAAATCAGTTTGCCACTTCATTCTGCCACATTACCGTTTGTGTGTGTGTGCGTGTTTGCCATATTTAAAATATATATATATATATATATATATAGATATATAGATATATATATATATATATATATATAGATATCCACACACAAAGAAAAACAAAGGGTAAAATGGTAACAAAGAAAAAACATTCAGAAAAAAAAACCCACAAAAAAAAAACAGCCAAGCTAGAGTTTTCACTATGCAATATCTGTAATGGAGGCCCATGGGATATATCCAAATGACCTCTTAAGGTATAGTCACTATATTTCTGGATGTCATGCAGTTGGATCCAATATTAATCCAGGAATTGTAAGAGGGCTGTCTGCGTAATGCAATCAATAACTGTATCATTTTATTGCATCTGATTTACTTTATGTTTCGTACAATATCTAGGTGCTCATTGGCAACTTCAAAACATGATGAGCAGCAAGTAAGAGCTGAATGGGAGGGGCTAAGTAGAAGGAAGTGGGACTGCATCACACAGGGCTACCTACTTGCATGATTATATTGTTAAATAAATAACTGTCTATACGTTGCTGCATATGATAAATAGTTGCTTAGCAATCAACCTCTTAGTGCAAAAAATCTGGACAAAGCCTAAAATAATTGGGGGGACAAAGGCCCAAAATACGAGCAAATTTGAAATACTGCTCTTATAAACTTAGAAAGTTTCTAGAATAACAGGATTTGTGTTAGCATGTATTTCCTGAAGGGTATGAAGTCGGAAACTCAAATGTATGTTATTATTTAGTGATTTCAATTCTTAGTGATTTGCTAGAAAACCACAAATGTTATAAGGAACAGACCAAAAATATAATGCAAAAATCTGGACATTCTGTGAAAATCTGGACAGTCATGCTGTATGGCTGCCTTACTTCTATAGCAATTCTAGGCATGAACTCCTTTCCTCAATTATTATTGCAGTTGCATTGAAGACATCAGACAGGTTTAACTCCTCCACAATTAATACATTTTCACTGGAGACAGCATACATGTTTTACTGACCAAATGCAAGAAGTAGTGAAAAAACAACTCTTCTCCTATTTGCCTGTCATAACCACAATGGCACAATGGCACTGGGAACTGATAAATGTTTCACTGACATACTGCAGGCAATACTTACCTATACTTCAGCTTATTTACAACTGTGATCATTCAAACATCTACTGTGGTAAGTTTGCTTACACAACTGTACTGTGTTCATCATATAATCCAGGCAGGCAAATAATGATGTTGGGGTTTATCAAACACCCCTATTCTTGTGTGAGTAGATCCAGCCTGTGAAGAAGCTTACTGTAATTGACTCTAATTCAGAAGTCTGAGGAAAAAAAATGTATCCATTCCTGTATCATCCTGTTCAGGTTCAGCATCTTAAATCTTTCAGGTAAAGAAATTTCCCTCATTCTTTTACCAGAAGCTACTTTACAATAATGATCAGTAGATTGAATTAAACCCTGAGCCTTTCCTAGTATACTACTTCTGTCCAAAAGAAATTTCAGGATGAGTAAATGCATGTTTGGTTTTCGGTTTCTTTCTGACAGTAAAAGTGGAGCCAGCTGTGTTACTAGTGGCAGTAACTGCTTCCCTAAGGCTGGGCACAGCATTCTGATACAGCAGGGAAGCCTTTCCTTTTCTCCCTCCCAGGAACAGAAAGAGTGGCTTTCCATTCCCCACTAAAGGGACCTCTGCAACAACAGAGGACATGGCTAACCCAGTGCATAGTGGCTGTAGTTGCTACACCAAAGGGGTCCGGTGAAAAAAATGAGTGGCCTGAGGTGCAATAAAGGACAACAGCATAGTCATCCACCTGCAGCTGAGGCAAATTGCTAACCTGTTGTGGTGGCAAAGGATGTTTGCCTATTTTTTTATTTTTGTGGGTGGAAGAAGGACTGACCATAGGACTGGTAGTATGTTTCATAGTCAAGCCAAAAATGGTTCTTGTTTCCTAGGAAACTTCTTCTTCTTTCAGCTTTTCCCAGTTAGGGGTCACCACAGCGGATCATCTGTCTGCTCATGACTGGCAGTGGAGTTTTACAGTGTCGAGTTGCCAGCCCAGCACCCAACCTTCCACAGAAGGCACACACACGCACACCTATGGCCAACTTAGAGTGTCCAATCCACCTACTGCATGTCTTTGGGATGAAACCAGAGCACCCGGAGGAAACCTATGCGACCACAGGGAAGACATGCAGACTCCACACAGAAGGCACCCCAGCCAAGAATCGAACCGGAGAACCTCTTGATGTGAGGCAACAAATGCTGGCAAACATCACCAGTCTACAAAAGTTATTTTTTGACAGAAAAAACACTGTATGCCGACCCCTGCAAAGTACAATAAACATGATTTCTTCACAGAAAAAAAAATTTTGATACTTTGTACCACTTTTAAAATGACAGAAAAAGTAGATAAATAAATTCTTTTGACACTCCATTAAAACAAAACATTCCTAGCTTTAAAGCAACTTTCCAGGAGTGGAAAACAATAAAACAGCAACACAAATAAGAACATGGAAGTTTTTTTTTTTTTTTAACCAAGAGGAAATTATCTGCCCTGCAAAGGAAGAGCACAAGCTGACCGTTGAACCTCAGAAACCTCAGAGGAGCATACACTTCAGCAGCAGTAAAACCCTGAGGGTTTTGTGTCCAAATTTGTCTTTTAGTCAGCTCAGTTCAAGCTACCTGATAGTTTGGGTGTGTGGAACATACACTGATGCAATGAAAGCTTGCTGTCTATTATATCCTTGGCAGGCAGGGGCGCCCGCAGGCAGGTGCAAGGGGGTGCACTTGCACCCCCTTGGAATGGGCGGGAGATTAATTTTCTTTTAATAACCAACAAAAAAAAAATGAAGGACGTTCTTCTTTAAGAATGGTCCCTTAGCTTGCTGGTCCCCATAGGTGCCGGAACCATAGAGCGAGGGGGAGGAAATGCTCCCTCCACTTTTACAGCTGTAAGACCTAATAGGCGGACCCATCCGTGCATTGCACGCTAACATTAAATTTAAACACAAAGTGCGCGGAAATGGATTCCACATCAAGCCTGCTGTCAGAGTCACAGTAAGAAGAGATTTTTTTCCCCAAGGCTCCGTTTATTTGCTGGAAGGTGAGAGGTCCATTTTACTTTTAAGCTCCTGAAAGGTCCGTTTTACTTTTAAGCTGCTGAGAGGTCCATAGTACTGAGAGGTCCATTTTACTTTTAAACTGCTGAGAGGTTCATTTTACTTAAACTGCTGAGAGGTCTGTTTTACTTTTGACATAACACAATGAGGATTATTTAACAGTTTCCTCTTAATTGACGAGTAAAGTAATATAGTTTGACTAAAGAATACTTTAGTATGTTTGTGCTTACATGAAGGGATTTCTGCGGTTATCTCAATATTTTTGGGAAAGCTAAAGTTTTTATTTTGTCCGGCCAAGCATGGAGATGTGTAATCTGTAGCAGTGCGCACTTGTATGCCCTATTCTCTCTGTACTAGTGAGTTATTTTTAATATTTCCATAGTTGACCACAGACAGAGAATAACAACTTAGTTTGTAAGCTTAAAAACAAATGTAGATCTTGGCCTGTGTATGCTACATGCAGTGGAGATTATGTGTTTGGTATAGGAATGGTGTCCTGTGAAAAAGGTAGTAGAAGTTGCTTTTTACTGGCCTTTCTGCTTACTAATAAGATCATACTTCTAAAGTGTACCTCATTATGAGGAACGTTACTCATTTGGAGTCTTAGCTCCATGTACCTCACTGTTCTACATTCTATTTGAAAGGGATTGTTGCAGATTCATTGTCAAGAATTAACCAATATCTATAGTAAATACTGAATCATTCAAAATAACATTTGTGTAAAAAGGTACATTTTAATCATTTTGTGACTTTTCTATTTAAGTTGCTAGTACTCCAAGTGTTCCACATTACAAGGAATGTTTCCACATTTTGGAGATAAAAGGTTGGAGCTATGCTTATTAACTGGCTCTACTGAGTAAGGGAGAAAAAACTGTAGTGACAGTGGTTATTCTAATGTGATTTTGGGAGGGGGGCATGTATTGTCTATTAGTGAAACAGGTGAGACAGTAAGGTTCCCATAGTTCAATGTCCTGTATTTCTCCACTCCAGAGTTTTGACACACCCTCATTTAGTCTCCTTTTGTCTGCTGAGGGTAGTTGTCTCAAACCAATTCCTTACCATTTTCCAGTCTCCAATGTTTTTCCAAACTGGCTGACATGTTGTTTTCTTTTGTCTCAAAGTATTTTCTGTGTTCATGCTGTGTGTTGCTGTATGTCTGGGGCAGCACTGGGGTATTGTTTAATGGGTTGTTATAGTGAAAACCAGAGCTTGCTGGTATAGAACTGGTAGAGCTAGACTTTGACGTACTCAGTATTATGTTGCTGCTGTGCTCTTAATTAGCAAGTTTTTTTTGCTAGTTCATTAAACACTAGTGGTGTCTAGCTGTTCGGTAGCTTGTAAAATCAGTTGTTAACAAGTTTGTATGGCATAACACACTGGTGATGTAAAGCTCCACAGGAACTTTTTTTCTTGGCTGTTTTTTTTACAAACTTCATTCACTTCATTTGTGCTGTTATTAATTTAAAGATGGATAGTAACTGGTTATAAGTTTTCTTGGGTATATTTGAGACAAGAATATAATCTTACGGAAGTGCACCAGATCTAAATAGTTTTGGGTTCACTATTAACAAGGGTACAAATCAGCACCAGTATGATAGGTCCTTAGGAACGTACAAGGCTAGCTGCCCTTGTGGGCCATTTTAAACCTGTCAATTTTAATTTTTGGTGCTTGAATTAACTTATCAGTTTTGCTGTTTGGCCTTCTCAGTCCCATGGTTGAGTAATATATTACTTATAGTGAGTAACTGGTTTCATATCATAGATAATTTGAGGGGATCCATGCACGGATAAAACATTTGAGCTGCATCTGTATCCATTAGTATAGGAGACATTCCTGGAGTAAATTGTTTCCCTTCTATAGAACTAACAAGGGATTCTAATTTTTATTTGGATCTCATAATATACCTCTCGACCTCTTGGCACAAAAAGCCTGACAGCCAAAAATGTGATGCGAAGCCCTCCAAATTGGACAAATTTTAAAAATTGCTGTCATAAACTTAAAACGTTGCTAGAATAAAAGGTGTTGGCATGCATTTTCTGAAAGAAATGAAGTCTGAAACTCAAGTGTCTGTCATTTAGTGAATTCAGTTCTCACTAACTTGCCACAAAAGTCCAGAAAATCCCAAATTTTATGAGGACTAGGTGAAAAATGAGGCAAAATCTGGACATTCTGCAGAAATGTGGACAGTTGAGAGAAAGACTAGAGTTTAATTTGTGTAATGAGGTTAAGGAAAACCATTTGCAGAGTAATCGTACATGGCATGGTAGAAGGACAGATGTGCAGAGCAACGAACAGGAGATGGTGGAGTTAAGGTGCATGTGTTTAAAAAAAATTGCATTACAGACTAATAAGATTGGCTTTAAATACTATGACTTGATTTTGCAGTGAACAGGTATGTGTGACTTTAGAAAATAGGCTATGCAGTTTCTTAATGGATACAGGTGCTGGTGGGTTGGAGTTGATTCTGAATCCTGGGACAGTGACATTTGATGCTAAACAGTTATATTTCGCAATTTCAGCAGTGGTGCACAGTTAGGAGAGTTTGTAGGCAAGATGATATTTGGTCTGGAGACTTTTCAGAAGTTGATAAGCAGATCTGTGGTTGTCTAGTCCAGGGCACACACTGCACTTTTAAATTGGGCTACTTTCCCTATGTTAAGTCTCCAACAACATAGGCTTTCACCACTACATTTTCTCTGTAGATTTCTATAAGAGTGTGAGAGAGATTGGAGCTGAATAGTGGGGCATTTCAGTGCTCCTGAAGTAAGGAGAAAACTGCCATCTCAGACTGTGCATATTGACTGATATTGGTGGATTGTAATGGCAGACGTTTGAGTGGCCTTTTATGGCTGAAATGTTCTGAATTGGGCAGTTTGTCATTATTGGTTCGTATGATTTTTTTCATTGCTTAGTGGAAAAATGTTCAAAACTGTAAATTTAAAACACACTAACTAACAAGTGGTGCTTTATTATACAAGGGATATAATTCAATCAGTAAGGTGAATCAAAGAATGTTTGCATGGCCCTAAAAAATGTGTGCAAGGGTCTATGGTTTGAAAACAGTCCAAAGGTAAACTTAACCTGCCACTGGCCAGATGCATTTTCTTTGAATGTGAGTTTCAAAGCTGTTACAGTGAATGTGAGTTTCAAAAGTAGAGAAGTTTTAATGTTAAGTCTGTTTTCATTGTAAGACTATTGCTTTGTTTAGGTTTAGTAAATGCCTATCAGTCTTTGTGCTATACAATTTGAAATAAAAGTTGTAAATGAAATGCAAATATCTGTAATCATTGTAGAAGTAAATCATAAAACAGTATGCACACTGAGAGATTTGAACAGTGTCTATGACAAATGGGGAGAAATATCCAAGTAATGGGACACTGGATTGGCTGCGTGGGTGGGTTGGGCTGTGTGGGTGGGTGGGGCTGTGTGGGTCGAAGGGGTGGGGCTGCGTGGGCTGGGCTCTGGGTTTGCACCCCCCTTCAAAAAATCCTGCGGGCTCCCTTGTTGGCAGGATATAACCCATATAACTAAGGCTACTGCAGCAGTGATCAATATGATGAATATGCTACTAGTGAATTATTGATACCTAGTGAGATGGTAAAAGGTGTTTGTGTTCTGGTGCAAATCCCCTTTTTAGAATGGAAATAATTTTTAAGTTGCTGAATCATACAGCATTGTGACAAAATGTAAGATTAAACCAAAATACTTCAGATTGTCATCATCTGCACACAACTTAAGTAGCTATTGACAAGCAGTAGCTAGTGATATTCAAAGGATGGCACTAAATTATTTTTGCTGCACGGAACACTTGAATGAAATGCCTAGCAGAGATAACTGTGTGCATGTATTAGAAAGCAAGGCTCAGTCAGATATGTTCTGCTTCATTTCAGAATTCTGTTGGAGTAAAAATAATAAAATCTAAATCAGAAGTATAGTAGTGCATATTTGTGCTGATGTGTAGATTTTGGTTTTCTTCATCAAATAAAAACACACACCAGTTTCTACAATCTGTATTCCCAGATATGCCATTGCAGAAATACATTTTTGATCCCTTTAAGCAGTTTATTTAAAAAATGTGCTTCTAACAGAGTTATCTTAAGACACAGGTATTAATGCGGTATTGATCATAACAGCATTCTGAGCACATGTTGGCTTGGGATTATGTAAGTAACTTATACCATGAGCACACACATCACTTAATGCTTTTCCAAGATACAGGCATAAGAGTAGTCTAACATATGCAAAGCATACTTAATGCAGAGTAATTTATTTTATGCTTTGCTAAAATATGAAATGTCTTATGTAAGTTCCCAGAGGAGTGCAATGTGATCCACAGTTTTCCTGTGCTTCTAAGATTATAGCATTCATCACCTTACTGCATATAAAATACACTTCACAGCTACAAATATGACATTCATCCTTGATTAATGAGTATTTATATTTAAATAGAACTCCAGAGTTGTACAACAAACTAGTTATTTCATTATTACCCTAACAGTTCCAAAATGATGGAAACAACAGCTATACTGTACTTGAGCTCATAGTTCATTCATTTCCATAGCAAAATAAGCTTCAAAATGTCAAATATTTTGAGTGTGTCAGTTGAACCAAATAATGGAAGAGGTTTGTTATTCTTCTTATCCAGATCTGCTGTATGAGTTACCCTATAAATGTTTATACTATAAGCACAGCTGTAAGAATACTCACAGTAGTACAAAATGTTTTAGGTGTCAGTTATCTTCCAATTAAAATTTGACACTCAAGTGGGTAAAATTAACTCAGATGTAATAACAACAACCTTTATTCTGAGCCGTACCACAGTGTTACTAATATATAGCAGTCACTTCAAATGCAGGGCATAAATAAATCAAAGTATAGGCTATCCCTTCACAGAAAAACAGAGAAACAAGAGTGCTGTGAAAGCCATTCAGCTGTACTATATGGTCATACAAGATGTAAGGAGAAGATATGGACATCTAACATATATGAGGTGCATGACAACAACTACACTATCGTTGCACATGTATCCAGCTTTTACCTATTACGATGGCCACCCTGGATTGCTCTCCAATGTCAGCAATGTTGTTGCACATCTATGGACTTTCCCCATGTTTTGAATGCAGTTATACTGCTAACATGCATCTTGAGGTCCACTCTAAGATACATTGGTCCAGTGACCTCAGTGGGCTATTCCACTTCAGTGGAATTATGTATTGGTATGTTATGCTAAGTTGTGCTTTCTTTTTACATATTGTGCTGTAATGAGAAGCAAATGGGACGTGTAGTTATGACCAGACCTATGTGATTCCTCATTAGGTTGTTCTGCATGAAGAATTGCAGAATCTTTTGTAGAACTGGTGTTATGTAAGAGCTCTGAATAACATCTTACCCCAAGTACAAATCATTTTGGAATCCAGATTATTGTACATATGGTAATCATCACTACCCTCAATGCTGTACAAGAAAGTTTTTCTTAATTTTTACACTCAAATGGGTGCAAAAATTACATGATGTTTGCATGTTTCCATTCTAACTCCCACGAGAAGCATTAAGATAAAGGAAGTACCTTTAGCACACATCATTAAGGCTTCATTGCATGCAAGTTGGTAATCTATGATAGTAAGCTAAGCAAAGCCTTTTTCTCATTTAAATTGGATTTTACAAAAGTATTTGCTGCTTCCCGCGTGTTTGCAATAGTAATATTGCACAAGCTCATAAGTTCGTTAAACAAGATGAAGGCATGTGGTCATCGGGACGCCTGATGCCCTGGATCCCACGTTTGAACTTGTGGGTGTCCATGTAGTCATCCATTTACTTTTGTAAGGTATTAACTGATGGAGTGATTTAAATGAGAGGGATAGTTTATTGAATAGGTGTGAAAGCTTGTGATATGAGGCTGTCATGTTTCACAGTATTTTTGAGATTCATTTTTACTGAGGCTGAGTATTTCCTTTGGTGTTAATCTATTGACAACGAAGGCAAGTTCATTTTCATTTTTCTGCTTATACATAGTATTAAATGGTGTTTGAAGGAAGTTGGTATTGGTGGGATTCAGGACAATGCACCCATGTTTACATCCCTCTGCATATTTGTTGAGCCTGATACTTGAGGCATATTTGAAATTTGAGAAAAAGATGTCAAAAAGGAGAGGGTCCAGGAAAGAGCCTCTAGGGACCTCACTAGTAAAAGAGGCGGGTGAGAATAAGAGTCCTACTATTATCACTTTATAACTATTTAGCCATTTGAGACCTGAAGTTATTATAACTTTATTTACCATCAGATTCTTGAATTCATATATTGTTCTTTTATACAGTATACTGTTGGATACTTTAGTCAGGTCAAGTAATGCTACATAGGCAGGTATGCCATCAAGAAGGGCAACAAATCACACTCTTGAAAAAAGAACTTCATTAGGTTAAGCATGCAATATCTATCTTTGATAAAACTGTACTGGGTTAGGTCATGGAGGAGGGGGTTTCCTCTATCATCCTGAATAACATATATCATAATTCTCTATATCACTGGACAAAATATGCTTGTAAAACAGACTGAATTAGAATTACTGGGGTGGGAAGAAAATATTACATTGTGTAATGGGACCACAATAGCTTGCTTCCAGATATCAGAGACATGAGCAGTTTTTAATGCCGTGTTAAGAGAGTGCATAAGGGAATATAACAGACAATTTCTGATTGCACAGATTAGACTTCACTGTGTCTCATCTGGTTCATATAACTGGTGTTTCTGACATTACTGATCACAGAAATAACAAGTTCAGATGTAATTTTGAGTAGGATCTTGTCTCAGGGAGGAGGAGTGAATGGTTCCTCCTCTGAGATCTTACATTTACCCCCGATCTGTATGTTGGTGTACTAGTGTGTTTGCTGTATCTGACACTCTGTTATGTTGATAGAATGTTGCTATACTAGTCTACATTTTCATTTCTTCTCCTTCATCTGTGGCAGTAGAAAGCCTTAAACTGTGCTTATTGTCATCGTTTTACTGAGTTCTTTTTTGGGAGAAGATGACTTTAGTCTTCCTGCTTTGGGTTGACTAAAGTTGCAATATTTTGTGCAGTCTTATCTTCCAGTTTAATAATTTATTTTGCAAATCCATAGTTTAGACTTATTGTAGACTGCCCCTCTATATTAAATGCAGACATTTAAAGCATTAAAGACGGCAGTAAATGATTCACCAGCGAGCTGCAAGATGGGTCTTAATATAGTCCTCATTGATTAATGTAAAGTGATAGCTGAGGGCAATAGCGCTGTCATAGGTTCATAGGTTTATACTAGGCTATCTGCCCTAAGGCATTTATAAGCCTAGCCCAAAGTTTTGTGGCTTACGGCACCCCTTATGTTAAAAAATACTGTGCCCATTAGTTTGTTGTGCCTCTGTCCAGCAGTGACACAGAGATGATTCCCGGGGTAAACCTACGATCTCCCATCCACCGGTCAAGATTTCTCTTGAACAGAGCCAGCGAGGTGCTCTGCCTCACATGGACCAGGATTTTATTCCACAGCATAAGGAGTCTCTGGGTGACAAATCTATCCCTCCAGCATGTCCTATTTATATCCGTGCTAAGGTTTAAGTCGCTTGCTCTAGTGGATCTGGTAGATTTGGATTTTTTGAGGTGGAGCATGTCCATTAATTCTGGGTTGGACATGGCCTTGTATGTCAGGCACAGGTCACCTCTGAGCAGGCGGTATGCGACTGAATAGAGCTGGAGTTTCTTCAGTCTGGCAGCATATGACAGATTTTGGAGTCCCTTTATCCTTTTGGTGCGGAACTTTTGGGGTCTCTCCAATTGCTGCAGGTGTCGGGTGAGATACATCCCGAATGGGGCATTGTACTCGATCATTGGTCTGATAAGTGAAGAGTACAGGGAACAATGACCTCACTTGATCTGGATGTGAATCCCTTCATGATCAGGTGGGCAATGCAGAAGGTCTTTCTAACCACTTTAGCAATGTGAGTGTCAAAAGAAAGACCACTGTCAACCTGGGTCCCCAGGTCCCTGATAACCTCTTCTGTGCTTAATGGATTGCCA
Source organism: Protopterus annectens (assembly GCF_019279795.1). Lineage (NCBI taxonomy): Eukaryota > Metazoa > Chordata > Ceratodontiformes > Protopteridae > Protopterus > Protopterus annectens. The sequence goes on from NC_056735.1 coordinate 1,359,501,404, forward strand.
CCTATATGGTAGCTTGGGGTTACCTTGTTTTTCCCGAAGGGTATGACTATACATTTTTTGGCATTTAACTTCAGGCCATGGCTTATTGATTAATGTAAAGTGATAGTTGAGGGCACTAGTGCTGTCATGTGAAAAATATTTGTTTTTATTAAGTTAGAGTTTGCATTTATAACTAATATCATGACACTGTGGTCTAACCAAGAAAAAGGAGATGGGGCAATGTATAACTTAATGCAGTTTGCAGGGGTATTAGCCAGGATGATATGTTTTTTCCCCTTATAGGCACTTGTATTTTGTTCAAAACTATTACAATTTATTAAATGTGTAAATATTTGCACCAAAACATTGCTTGAGGTATAGTACTTTTAGTCAATGTAGGCTGAAAGGGATAATTTAGATCACAGTGTAGAAAAGCATGTTTGTGTTTTCGGAAGGGTTATTAATCTATCATGAAAGTGGTCATTTTGCAGATGCCAACTTAACATGTTTTAAAAAATGCTGTTTGTGGTGTAGTAGATTCAGAGCAGTAATGCCAGATAACCGAGGGTGTCTGTAACATTAGAATGAAGTTTGTCAAATTTGGCCTTAAGTTTATAAAAATTCTTCATTTGTTTCAGGATGCATTATTTGCAGTTTCATGCACAGAATATAACAGGCAGTAAATACAAACAATTAGCATTAATTGATTACAAAAAATACCTATCTTTGATCTACATAGATAGGTAGATCTCTATATGTCTAGATCAATCTATATATCTATATGTACATAGCCATAATAGCATTTGTTGAATCAATGTTATATCAACATGGCAATGTCGCTGCAATAACATGAAGCAGACACATTGACAAGCTTCTGTGCATACACTGTGGTTACTCCACAGAGCATGCAGGCTTCATGAACAGTGCTATTGCAGGGTTTGGAGGGTGGCCTAATGGTTAAGGTGTTTGCCTTACAAACACAAGGTGCAGGATTCAAGTCTCACAAAGGATAATTGCCTAGGCTTGAAATGTCTCACAAGAGCAGTTAGCCTAGTACTAATCTATGAACCTATGAATCCTGCACTGCTCACACACAATCCTAATTATGTATACTAACTTCAAAATTGCCCAATCCTTGGAAAAGGGCATATTCCTTGTCCCCTAGGATTGTGCAATCTCACACAAATACTCACTCCAAGATTGCACAGTCCCTAAGGAAAGGCCATATTTCTCATTCCCTAAGATGTCCATAGTATAGGATATCATATATGGTACAGTGATCCTGGATGAGAATTAGGCTCAGAACAGCATTGCAGGACAGTGCGGATGACCTCTGCAAAATTTCCATGGACTTTGCGATATTTGGCCTTAAGTCTATAAAAAAGACATCTTTATAATATATATTTGAATATGCATTACTTGTTTTATATATATAGAATATGACATGCATTAAATACTGACTATTAGTGCCTTACAGCAATTTTGACACTTGACAGTGGTCTATAAAAGATGTCAGCATTTGCATTTATATATGCATATATGATTATATGACACACAGCAGAAAAAACACCAAGCATATACAAATTGAGCCAGTTGCACTAAACCACACAAATAGTGAAAAAAATATAAACATCGAAAAATGTACTGTAATATTTTATTTACACAAAAATAAATAAGGTACAATACAAAAAAGTCTACAAAAATCCATATCAAAATTATACATCCACAGTCATAGAAATAGCTGTTAAGAAGCCCAATACTTTGTATAACTCTAGGTTCATAGGTTGGTACTAGGCTATTGGCCCTAGGGCCTATACAAGCCTAGCCATAACAATTCCCTGGATATATCTTCCCACAGTATTTACTTCCCTGGACCCCTGCCGAGCAGGGCAACTGACGTGATCCCTGGGGTGAATCATCAAGGTTCCTTTTGAAGAGGGCCAATGAGGTGCTCTGCTTGACATGTATGGCCAGTCTATTCCAGAGTATGGAGAGTCTCTGGGTCAGGAACCTATCCCTTCAGCATGTTTTGTTCATTGTGATGACAAGGTTTAGATCCCTGGAACACGTGGCTCTGAGGGATTGGGATTTCTTTAAGTGGAGCATGTCCAACAACTAAGGGTTTGGCATGGCCTTGTATGTTAAGCAGAGATCACCTCTGAGTAGACGATATGCCACAGAGTATAGCTGGAGTTTTTTTAGATGGTCAGCATAGGGCATCTGCTTTAGGCCTGTGATTCTTTTAGTGAGGTATTTCTGCAGCATTGCCAGCTGTTGCAAATGTCTTGAGAGGTACATACCAAATGGGGAATTGTATTCTATAATGGGTCTAATGAGGGATGAGTACAGTGGGACAATGACCTCTTTTTATTTGGATGAAAAGCCCTTAGTGATGAGGTGTGCCACTTAGAAGGATTTCCTGACTGCTGTGGTGATGTGGTTATTGAAGGTTAGAACACTGTCCACCTGTGTCCCTAAGTCTCTCATCAAACTTTCGGTGTTTAGTGTACTGCCACCTATGTGGTAATTCATGGGTACATGTTTTTTTCCCAAAGGGGATAACTATACATTTCTTGGCATTAAGCTTGAGCCCATGGCTCTGGCACCAAGAAACTGTTTCTGCAAGGCCCTTTTGTAGAATATCCACATCCTTTGGGGATTCAATAATGGCTCCCACTTTGCAGTCATCTGCAAACTTTGTTAGCCAGAGTCCCTTAGTGTTGGCCTGTACTTCAGCGAAGTAGATGCCAAACAAGAGCAGTCCCAAGACTGAACCCTGAGGTACTCCACTTGTCACTTGTCTGGAGCTGGATTTAGAGTCGGCTACTTTTACAGTCTGTGTCCTGTGAGTAAGCTAGTTGGCAACCTATCGATTGACATAGGGGTTTATGCCCAGCTTAGTAAGTTTATCTATGAGTCCATAGTGGGGGATGGTGGCGAAGGTGAGGTCCAGATAGGCTGGGTGGACTGCCTTACCCTCATCCATTGCTCTGGTGACTGATTTCAAGTAGTCAATCAGGTTCAGGAGACAAGATCAGCCATTCATGAACCCAAACTGGGTGGGGTCCAGTGATTGAAGGTTGCCAATGTCTTTGTTTATCTGTTCCATGCCTTTGCAGATCAGGTTCATCAGACTGATGGGATGGTAGTACCCAGGATTCAAGGTGGATCCCCCCTTGTGGAGTGGGATAACTGTAGCTGTGCACCACTCAGGGGCAGAAAGCTTGAGGTGAGGCTATGATTAATCAAGACAGTTAGGTGAGGTGCCAGTTAATTTTGTAGTTCATGTAGTACACAGCCCGGGATGTCATCTGGTCCAATGGATGCTGTATTCTTAGCTTTGGAGAGTGTGGTTTCTACCTGTGTGGCCATGATTACCGGAATTTGGCAATCTTTTGGTATTGAGATGAGCCCTCTAGTGGGTGAGAGGGGATGAAGTTGGCACTAAATCAATCTGCCAGGATATTGGCCATATCCTTGGGATCAGTATATTTAATGCCATTCTGTTGTAGCTCAGAGCAGATCTGAGTATTGCCATTTAGATTCTTGACATAATTATAGAATGCCTTGTGGTTGTCTTTGAAATCTTTGGTAATTTCATTTTAGTAACTAGTTCTGGAGGATTTTATGAGGGATCTCAACTTCTTACTGAGGCTGGTAAGGGAGTTTTTTGCATGCTGGGATTTTCCTCTTTTCTATAACAGTTTCTTCCTTCTGTTGTATAGTTTGTTTATGGCGGAGGACCACCAGATTGGCTTCCTTTTTTTTGGAGGAGAGAGTCTTGGTTCTGTTTGGGATGGCACAATTCATGCATGTGTGGATGTGCTCATACAGTTCCTTAGTGTAGGATTCCACAGTCGAATTTTCAGCTCCAGTCTGCAAGGATGTCATGAAGTTTGTCACTTCTGACTTGAGTAGCATGAAGTTGTCTTTGGATAAGTTTTTTAAGGAGGTTTCCTTACTGGGGGGTGGGGGTGGGGTGAGGATGTCAAGGGTGATTTGCTTATGGTCATACCTGACCAATGGAGAGGTGATCACTGGTGTAGAGCATCTATCTCCCATGTTGGTAATGACTAGGTCTAGGATATTTGAGCCCCTGGTGGAACAATGGATTAGTTGATAAAGGGGGTTGGAATTTATGAATTCCAAGAACCATTGGGAAAAGGTGTTGGTGCCCAAGTAGTTTTTCCAGTTAATGGTAGGGTAGTTGAAATCACCCAGTATTAGGGTGTTTGGTTGTATCTTAATATTTTCCAGTATGTTTAGAAAGGTGGAGTGAGAATCTTTGGACATGGTGGGGGATCTGTAGCAAGCTATAATTTGGATTGCAGTCTTACCAAGTGTTAGTTGCACCTGGAGAATTTCAGATGCATTGTGTTGGGCAACTAGCCTGGAGGTGTCAATATCCTTGGTGAATATGGAGACTTCTCCACCTTTAGTGTTTCAGTCTTGGATTGGTGGCCGAAAAGTGTGGTAAGACTTGTAGCCTGGTATTGCAGGTGTACTCTCTGGAGCCTTGAACCAGGTCTTAGTTACTGCACAGATATCGATGTTCTCCATTTTTAGGAGTGCCTCGAGAGAGTGCATTTTGAGGTTTAGACTTCTAGCATTGAGTAGCATTACCTTCAGATTTTGCATGCTTGTATCTGTTATGGTGGTGGTTTTGTCCTTTGAACCTTGCCTAAAAAACGCACTCTAGGGGTGGCAAGAGCCAGTAACCTGAATCCCAGGAGTGACAGGTGCAGACCTTCTCTAGCAAAGCATCGTAGTTTGTCGATCATGTCATCCCAGGCAGACAGATACTGGATTCCCTTTGAATGACACCAGAAACTTAGCCAATTGTTTTAAGTCAATCATTTTGTCCTTATACCGTGGTATCATTCTGGGCGAATGCAGGATGCTGCTCAGGGCTAGGGTCATAACTGCCTGGGCCACATGATTCAAGAGCTCTTCATATCTCTTTTCATGTAGTCCAGGGAGGTATGTGTCAAGTCATTCACTCCAACATAGACAATGACAGAGTCGTATTTGTACCTGTTGTGGAGTGATTTGAGTGCATGCATTATGTGGCAGATCCTGGCAACCGACAGGCAGCTGACTCTAATTTCCTCCTTGTTTAGTCTGGTGAATGGGATCAGGAAGTTCAACTGCAGAATCCTACACTAAGGCACTGTACGAGCACATCCACTCGTGCATGAATCATGCCATCCCAAATAAAACCAAGATGCTCTTCTCCAAAAAAAGGAAGCCAATCTGGTGGTCCCTGCTATAAACAAACTATACAACAGAAGGAAGAAACTGTTGCAGAAAAGAGGAAAATCCTAGGATGCAAAAAACACCCTCACCAGCCTCAGTAAGAAGCTGAGATCCCTCATAAAATCCTCAAAAGCTGGTTACGAAAATAAAATTGCCAAAGATTCCAAAGACAACCACAAGGCATTCTATAGTGATGTCAAGAATCTAAATGGCAATGCTCAGATCTGCTCTGAGTTACAACAGAATGGCATTAAATATACTGATCCCAAGGATATTACCAATATCCTGGCAGATCGATTTAGTGCTGACTTCACCCCCCTCTCACCCCCTAAAGGGCCAATCTCAATACCAAAAGATTGCCAAATTCCGATAATCATGGCCACACAGGTAGAAACCGCAATCTCCAAAGCTAAGAATACAGAATCCATGGGACCAGATGACATCCCAGGCTGTGTACTACATGAACTACAAAATGAACTGGCTCCTCACCTAAGTGTCATGTTTAATCATAGCCTCACCTCAGGCTTCATGCCCACTGAGTGGTGCACAGCTACAGTTATCCCGCTCCACAAGGGAGGATATGCCTTGGATCATGGGAACTATCGTCCCATCAGTCTGACAAGCCTGATCTGCAAGGGCATGGAACGCATTATCATGAAACTTATAAACAAAGACATTGGCAACCTTCAAACACTGGATCCCACCCAGTTTGGGTTTGTGAAGGGCCGATCTTGTCTCCTGAATCTGAATGACGTCTTCAAATCAGTCTCCAGAGCTGTGGACGAGGGTAAGGCGGTCCACACAGCTTATCTGGACCTCGCCAAGGCCTTCGACACCATCCCCCACTCTGAAATGATAGATAAACTTACTAAGCTGGGCATAAATCCCTATTTCACTCGATGGGTTGCCAACTGGCTTACTGACAGAACCCAGACTGTAAAAGTAGCTGACTCCAAATCCATCTCCAGACAAGTGACAAGTGGAGTACCTCAGGGTTCAGTCCTGGGACCACTATTGTTTGGCATCTACTTCTCTGAAGTACAGGCTAACACTAAGGGACTCTGGCTAACAAAGTTCGCAGATGACTGCAAACTGGGAGCCATTATTGAATCCCCAAATGATGTGGATATTCTACAAAAGGACCTTACAGAAACATATGCCTGGTGCCAGAGCCATGGGCTCAAGCTTAATGCCAAGAAATGTATAGTTATCCCCTTTGAAAAAAAACATGTACCCATTAATTACCACAGAGGTGGCAGGACACTAAACATCGAAAGTGTGATGAGAGACTTAGGGACACAGGTGGACAGTGCTCCACTTTTGATAACCACATCACCACAACAGTCAGGAAATCCTTCTATGTGGCACACCTCATCACTAAGGGCTTTTCATCCAGAAAAAAGGAGGTAATTGTCCCACTGTACTCATCCCTCATTAGACCCATTATAGAGTATAATGCCCCGTTTGGTGTGTACCTTACAAGACATCTGCAACAGCTGGAAAGGCCACAGAAATACCTCACTAAAAGAATCACAAGCTTAAAGCAGATGGCATATGCTGACCATCTAAAAAAACTCCAGCTATACTCTGTGGCATATCGTCCACTCAGAGGCAATCTCTGCTTAACATACAAGGCCATGTCAAACCCTGAGCTGTTGGATATGCTCCACTTAAAGAAATCCCAATCCCTCAGAGCCACATGCTCCAGGGATCTAAACCTTGTCATCACAATGAACAAAACATGCTGGAGGGATGGGTTCCTGACCCAGAGACTCCCCATACTCTGGAATAGACTGCCCATACATGTCAAGCAGTGCACCTCATTGGCCCTCTTCAAAAGGAACGTTGATGATTGGATGGGAGATAGGAAATTCATCCCGGGGATCATGTCAGTCACCCTGCTAGACAGGGGTCCAGAGAAGTAAATATTGCGGGAAGAAATATCCAGGGAATTGTTATGGCTAGGCTTGCATAGGCCCTAGGGCTGATAGCTTAGTACCAACCTATGAACCTATGAACCTATATATATATATATATATATATATATATATATATATATATATATAGCTGTCCCAAGAAGTTTGAATTTGGGCGTCCACCTCTACAATAAAGCCAGTCACATGTGGAGTCCCTCAGAGATTTGTCCTTGGACTGGCATTTACTTTCCTGAGGTCAAGGCCAGCATCAAATGTCTCTGGCTGACTAATTTTGCTGATGGTTGCAAATTAGGAGCAGTCATAGAATCCCCTACCAACTGAAATGTTCTCCAAGAATGGTTGATACAGACAAATAACTGGTATCAGAGCCAAGGATTAAAACCATGTGCCAAGAAATGCATAATAGTATCCTTTGTGAAGTTATCCAACCCTGCTAACTACCATAGTGACAACGCAGCCTTAAGAGATGACCTAGTAGTCAGGGACTTAGAAACACACATAGACAGTAATCTAGCCTTTGGTCGTCATGTGTCCACAGTGGTTTGGAAATCATTCTATGTTGTGCCACTTATAAACAAAGGTATGGCATTTAGGTCCAGTGAGGTCACTGTTCCATTGTATTTCGCATTTATCAGGTCTATCATTCAGTACAATGCCGCTTTGGTATTTATCTAGCCAGGAACATCCAACAGTTGGAACAGCCACAGATGTTCCTCACTAAAATAATACAGGGCATAAGTAACATGTCATATGCAGAATGTCTCAAGGCCCTATCCCTGTATTCTGTCTCCTACAGGTTGTTGAGGGGAGATCAATACCTGTAATACAAGTGATTTGTCAGAAAAACACAAATTTTATGAACAACAGACCAAAAATATGAGGCAAAAATCTGGACATTCTGCAAAAATCTTGACAGTTAAGAGGTATGTTCCACATACCTCAATGAACCAAACTAATATAAAAATTTGGCTTCAAAACCTCTCATGATAGGAAAATATACATTCACACATCTACAAAGCCACCACTGATAAACCAAATAAGTTGTACCATAGAAATATCATTTAAGGATCACAAAACTTTCTATGCAAAAAAAAATGTAGGAGACTAATTATCAATGTCAATTTCTTAGACATGCAGGAGAGAATGATTAGTTTCATCACTTTTCTTGCATCACAAACAACCAATGGTCCTAACAAGTGCCTTTCTTGTTGGAATATGTATGGGTGCCTCAGTACATAGAAACTTCCTGCACATATATGCTAGAAGGATTGTGGAATGATGGAGTTCAGTCATTTAAAGTACTCAAAGCAACATAATTTACAACCTCAGCAATACTTGTAAAATGGCAATGAAAATAAATCTTCTGCAATGATGGTTACAGCGTAACCCTATGTTTATCAGAGGACTTACATTCACAACACTGGTGCATCCTAGAATTAACTTTCTTCTCAAAACAAATATAGATATCTATCAATGTTCAATACAGGACTCTGGTTATGGTTCAACACAGTGTCAGAAATGCCACTTATAAATTCCATGTCCCTCCTCAGCCATTACAAAGTAATTGCCAGTTGTAATACAATAAAGCAAAATAAATAAATAAAATAATATATACTAACCATAATCCCAAACTTTAAATAACCACTCATACACACTGACAGCCAAGAAAATGAAACCAAGCAAACCATGTCACACAAGTAACATAACAAAACACAGCACTTTCAAAATTACAGACATCTAACACATTTGACATACTCCACATTCGCTATGAATAACTCACACCCACTTAGTTTGAACAAAGATGCCATCATAGGTTCCTAGGTTTATTGGTGTATAATAGGCTAACAACTGCAAGGGCCTTTTTAAGCCTAGCCATGCATCCCAAATCTCTGACAAGTTCTGGTACCCATGATAAGTGTAAGCAGAGGCCTGGAAGGTGAAACATTTACAAGCAGGGCCTGGGAGATGAACTATTTACAGGCTGCCTGAGTTCATTAGAGACATAGATGCCAAAACAGGAATACATTTTCTGTTCTCTAGCCAGTTGTCCACTTGATTTGGGTTAGTGAGGAACTCTGCTTCACATGGATGGGGAGCTTGGTCCAGAGAAGAGGTAGTCTCTTGGATGCACACCTGTCTTTCCAGCGTGCCCTTTTTATATCATAGGAAAGGTTTAAGTCCTTAGAATGGGTAATTCTGGTGCCATTTGTTTTGCAGCAATGCAGGAGATCCATCGGGGGGAGTCTGAAAATGCCTTGTATTACAGGTATTGATCTCCCCTCAACAACCTGTAGGAGACAGAATACAGGGATAGGGCCTTGAGACATTCTGCATATGACATGTTACTTATGCCCTGTATTATTTTAGTGAGGAATGTCTGTGGCTGTTCCAACTGTTGGATGTTCCTGGCTAGATAAATACCAAAGTGGCATTGTACTGAATGATAGACCTGATAAATGTGAAATACAATGGAACAGTGACCTCACTGGACCTAAATGCCATACCTTTGTTTATAAGTGGCACAACATAGAATGATTTCCAAACCACTGTAGACACATGATGACCAAAGGCTAGATTACTGTCTATGTGTGCTTCTAAGTCCCTGACTAGTAGGTCATCTCTTAAGGCTGCATTGTCACTATGGTAGTTAGCAGGGTTGGATAACTTCACAAAGGATACTATTATGCATTTCTTGGCATATGGTTTTAATCCTTGGCTCTGACACCAGTTATTTGTCTGTATCAACCATTTTTTGAGAACATTTCAGTTGGTAGGGGATTCTATGACTGCTCCTAATTTGCAGCCATCAGCAAAATTATTCAGCCAGAGACATTTGACACTGGCCTTGACCTCAGAAAAGTAAACGCCAGTCCAAGGACAAATCTCTGAGGGACTCCACATGTGACTGGCTTTATTGTAGAGGTGAACTCCCAAATTCAAACTTCTTGGGACAGCTATATATATATATATATATATATATATATATATATATATATATATATATAGATATATCTATATAGGTTCATAGATTCATAGGTTGGTTAGGCTATTGGCCCTAAAGCCTATGCAAGCCTAGCCATAACAATTCCCTGGATATTTCCTCCCGCAATATTTACTTCTCTGGACCCCTGTCTAGCAGGGCGACTGACATGATCCCCGGGGGGAATTTCCTATCTCCCATCCAATCATCAATGTTCCTTTTGAAGAGGGCCAATGAGGTGCTCTGCTTGACATGTATGGGCATCTATTCCAGAGTATGGGGAGTCTCTGGGTCAGGAACCTATCCCTCCAGCATGTTTTGTTCATTGTGATGACAAGGTTTAGATCCCAGGAGCATGTGGCTCTGAGGGATTGGGATTTCTTTAAGTGGAGCATGTCCAACAGCTCAGGGTTTGGCATGGCCTTGTATGTTAAGCAGAGATTGCCTCTGAGTAGACGATATGCCACAGAGTATAGCTGGAGTTTTTTTAGATGGTCAGCCTAAGGCATCTGCTTTAAGCTTGTGATTCTTTTAGTGAGGTATTTCTGTGGCCTTTCCAGCTGTTGCAGATGTCTTGTGAGGTACACACCAAACAGGGCATTATACTCTATAATGGGTCTAATGAGGGATGAGTACAGTGGGACAATGACCTCCTTTTTTCTGGATGAAAAGCCCTTAGTGATGAGGTGTGCCACATAGAAGGATTTCCTGACTGTTGTGGCGATGTGGTTATCAAAAGTGAGACCACTGTCCACCTGTGTCCCTAAGTCTCTCATCACACTTTCAATGTTTAGTGTCCTGCCACCTCTGTGGTAATTCATGGGTACATGTTTTTTTTCAAAGGGGATAACTATACATTTCTTGGCATTAAGCTTGAGCCCATGGCTCTGGCACCAGGAATCTGTTTCTGTAAGGTCCTTTTGTAGAATATCCACATCATTTGGGGATTCAATAATGGCTCCCAGTTTGCAGTCATCTGCGAACTTTGTTAGCCAGAGTCCCTTAGTGTTGGCCTGTACTTCAGAGAAAAGTAGATGCCAAACAAGAGTGGTCCCAGGACTGAACCCTGAGGTACTCCACTTGTCACTTGTCTGGAGATGGATTTGGAGTCGGCTACTTTTACAGTCTGGGTTCTGTCAGTAAGCCAGTTGGCAACCCATCGAGGGACATAGGGATTTGTGCCCAGCTTAGTAAGTTTATCTATCATTTCAGAGTGGGGGATGGTGTCGAAGGCCTTGGCAAGGTCCAAATAAGCTGTGTGGACCGCCTTAGCCTCGTCCACAACTCTGGAAACTGATTCGAAGATGTCATTCAGATTCAGGAGACAAGATCGGCCCTTCACAAACCCAAACTGGGTGGCTTCCAGTGTTTGAAGGTTGCCAATGTCTTTGTTTATAAGTTTCATGATAATGCGTTCCATGCCCTTGCAGATTAGGCTTGTCAGACTGATGGGACGATAGTTCCCAGGATCCAAGGCGTATCCTCCCTTGTGGAGTGGGTTAACTGTAGCTGTGCGCCACTCAGTGGGCACAAAGCCTGAGGTGAGGCTATGATTAAACATGACACTTAGGTGAGGAGCCAGTTCATTTTGTAGTTCATGTAGTACACAGCCTGGGATGTCATCTGGTCCCATGGATGCTGTATTCTTAGCTTTGGAGATTGCGGTTTCTACCTGTGTGGCCGTGATTATCGGAATTTGGCAATCTTTTGGTATTGAGATGGGCCCTTTAGGGGGTGAGAGGGGGGGTGAAGTTGGCACTAAATCGATCTGCCAGGATATTGGTAATATCCTTGGGATCAGTATATTTAATGCCATTCTGTTGTAACTAAGAGCAGATCTGAGAATTGCCATTTAGATTCTTGACATATCTATAGAATGCCTTGTGGTTGTCTTTGGAATCTTTGGCAATTTTATTTTCGTAACTAGCTTTTGAGGATATTATGAGGGATCTCAGCTTCTTACTGAGGCTGGTGAGGGTGTTTTTTGCATCCTAGGATTTTCCTCTTTTCTGCAACAGTTTCTTCCTTCTGTTTTATAGTTTGTTTATAGCAGGGGACCACCAGATTGGCTTCCTTTTTTTGGAGAAGAGCATCTTGGTTCTATTTGGGATGACATGATTCATGCACGAGTGGATGTGCTCGTACAGTGCCTTAGTGTAGGATTCTGCAGTCGAACTTCGTGATCCCATCTGCGTGGGTGTTGTAAAGTTTTTCACTTCTGACTTCAGTAGCATGAAGTTGGCTTTGGAGAAGTTTTTTAAGGAGGTTTCCTTACTGGGGGGTGGGGGTGGGATGTGGATGTCAAGGGTAATTTGCTTTTGGTCGGACCAGACCAATGAGGGGGTGACCCCTGGTGTGGAGCATCTATCTCCCATGTTGGTAATGACCAGGTCTAGGATGTTGGAGCCCCTGGTGGGAAAATGGATTAGTTGATCCAGGGCATTGGAATTTATGAATTCCAAGAACCGTTGGAAAAAGGAGTTGGTACCTGAGTAGTTTTCTCAGTTAATGGCAGGGTAGTTGAAATCACCCAGTATTAGGGTGTTTGGTTGTATCTTAATATTTTCCAGTATGTTTAGAAAGGTATAGTGAGAATCTTGGGGCATGGTGGGGGATCTGTAGCAAGCTACAATTTGGATTGCAGTCTTACCTAGTATTAGTTGCACCTGGAGAATTTCAGATGCATTGTGTTGGGCAACTAGCCTGGAGGTGTGAATATCCTTGGTGAATATGGACACTCCTCCACCTTTAGTGTTTCGGTCTTGGTTTTGTGGCCGAAAAGTGTGGTAAGAATTGTAGCTTGGTATTGCAGGGGTGCTCTCTGGAGCCTTGAACCAGGTCTCAGTTACTGCACAGATATCAATGTTCTCCATTTTTAGGAGTGCCTCGAGAGAGTGCATTTTGAGGTTTAGACTTCTAGCATTGAGTAGCATTACCTTCAGATTTTGCATGCTTGTATTTGTTATGGTGGTGGTTTTATCCTTTTAACCTTGCCTAAAAAAGGCACTATATGGGGTGGCAAGAGCTTTAGCCAGTAACCTGAATCCCAGGGGTGACAGGTGCAGACCATCTCTGGCAAAGCATTGTGGTTTGTTGATCATGTCTTCTCAGGCAGACAAATACTGGATTTCCTTTGAATGACACCAGAATCTTAGCCAATTGTTGAAGTCAATCATTTTGTCCTTATACTGTGGTATCATTCTGGGTGAAGGCAGGATGCTACTTGGGGCTAGGGTCATACCTGCCTGGGTCACATGATCCAAGAGCTCTTCCATGTCTCTTTTCATGTAGTCCAGGGAGGTACGTCTGAAGTCATTCACTCCAGCATGGACAATGACTGAGTCGTATTTGTACTTGTGGAGTGACTTGAGTGCATGCGTTATGTGGTGGATCCTGGCACCTGACAGGCAGCTGACTGTAATTTTCTCCTTGTTCAGCCTGGTGAGTGGGACATCAGTGTGCCTGACTATAGAGTCACCTGTGAATAAAGTGTTGGTTACATTGTCTTGCCTTAGGGGCTGTTGTTGGGTGGCACACTGGTGCTGTGAGCTATGTGTCACTTTGGTTGTGACTGGTGTTTGTTTGCGTTTTGGCTTCAGAGGTCCTTGTTGCTTGGGCAGGTTAATGTTAAGGGCCTCCACATATATGGGTTTAGTGATGCTACGTGTGGGTGTTGATGGTATGGGTTTTCAAAGGCTATGAGTTGCTTGAGGTGTAATGTAGGTGTTTACCTTCTCCTCTTGACTATCTAGCACAATCTTTGTCGGAGAGAGCTTTGCTTCCAGTTTGGCTATGTAAGTGCATCTCTTGCAGGTTGTAGTGTGGGGTGGTAGGAGGAGAGGATTGTCTGTGTACATGAGGCATTTGCCACATTGCCCCAGTATTCCCAGATTCACCAGGTGGACAGGAGAAATCACCGGAAGCTGACCCTTGGACTTTCCTGTTTAGATGCTTTTTTGTAAAGTTTAAGAGCTGTTTTCCCTTACCTTTGCAAGGTACTTTGCAATTATAGACTGTCTAGTGCCTATGATTAATTTCCCCTCATTGACAAGGAGAGCTGAGTGCTTGTATCAGTTTCAGGCTTCCTAGTGCTTTCCAACAGGTTCTAGAGCAAGTGCTAGTCACAGGGGTTCAGATTTTAGTGTTACTACTGAGAAACCAGCTAGTTCTAAGGGAAAATTTGAAGAGCAGACTTTCTGGCACTTGGAATAGTGTAAATGTAGCCTTGCAGTGCTGCACGATGTGAAAAATGTGCAAACGCACACATTTTTAAGCCAGAAAGTTGAAAGGGATAGAAATCAGCCCAAAAAGGGTAATAAAATTACAATTTCAGAGCTGGAAACCACTCCTCTAGCATTAGCTGGGCAGTACAACGCTGACCAGTCCCACTGGTAAGCAGTAGGTCTTCCCTCTAACACAGCAAGGTCTGGATAGCTCTGAACACAGAAAATAACGTACTGAGACAAGCAAAGCCTGTGATCTGGACTAGCTAGGAAAGGTGGGAAATGAGCAAACAATATAGTATTTTTTTTGTTGAAACAGGCTAATCAATGCAATAATACAGTAAATAAACACAGAAAAGGCTAACACACTTGAGTGTGTAGTCCTAAACAGTTGTTGTTGTTGCTCTTATTTGTCTTTCGGCTTTTCCTGGTTAGGGGTCACCACAGCGGGACTCTGGTCTGCTAATAACTGGCAGTTGTTTTTTATGGTGTCGAGTTGCCAGCCCGATGCCCAACCTTCAATGAAGGCACGCCCATTCAACGCATGTCTTTTGAAAGCCCACTCGACCGCGGGGAGGACATGCAGACTCCAGACAGAAGGCACTCCCAACTCTACAAAATTTGCAATTTAAAACTTATTAAATGAAGCAAGGCAAGTGCACAAGTGAAAAATGATTTAAGAGGCAGTAACACAGCAGAATAAGTAGCTAGTGTACATATACAGAGAGGTCTCTATATACAGAAAAGCAGCTAAAACACACTAACACTTCAGATGCAGTGCAACCTAGAGCACTTGATATACATATATATCTAGAGATAGAAAGATTTATATATATATATATATATATATGGGTCCCTATCAGTTTACTGAAATAACATATGACTGAAACATAAAAGTGCAAGACAACAACATTGAAACCTCAGAATGATGAATATTCACAAACTGAATGTTAGAAGACCGAAACAAAAGCTGTTGATGTTATACAACAGTGAGGATTGGGAAATTCACCCTTTTCCCCACTGTAGTGCAATATTGAGGTTGGTATATATAATTTGAAGGGGGTGTGAGGTACAACGGGGGGTCCCCTCTGCAAAACCGTAAAAAAGGTTGTAGTGAAGTTAAATAGAACACTACATTTAAAGGGACAGATGTCTGTTTCTCACGAGTGTTTTTATACATGTAAAACAGTACTGGGTTGGATGTGTTTTCCTCAGAATTCTAAGTTCCGATTTTGTGAACATTCATTCTTCTGAGGTTTTGATGTTGTTGTCTTGTTCTTTGCAGTCTCAATGACTGTGAAGTGAACATGTGACTGGTTTGGAAACTCACAGACTCATTTCTCTTTGGTAATACTGAGTTCTATAATACTACTGCTTAGCCTGGAGTCCCTCTGGAATTAGTCTTTGGACCTATTCTGTTTAGATCCTGATAGATATGTATGATGTGCTAAAGTCCTTGAGGTCAAGAAGAGTTGGATTTGAATGAATGACTAAGCAGTAATGACAACAATCACTGGCACAGGGAGGAATGAAGAAGGGAAGGAAGGAAAGAAGGGTGGAAGGAGGGATGGATGGATAGATGGATGGATGAATGAATGGATGTATTAGTTGTAAGGGCACAAACATTCTTTTAGAGGATCTCAAGCTGTATCCATAATTAGACCCTTACAAAGACTAGCTACTACTAAAGTCGCACCTGTCTGTTGGAATGCCATTCTAGAAAACATTAGGCAAATGAAAGATGTGGTAAAATTCAAGCTAAATATAAAATTTCACCTAAAATGCGAAACAAATGCAGTTGCTACATGGAAGCTGGACAAGCAGACATCATATTAACCTGTCGTATTTAACTTCACTACTTCTTCCCCTTAATCAATCCAAAATGCACACACCAATGTAACGTAATATACACAATGTACGTAGCTTAACTGACTTCATCTAATTTACTAATGTACTGTAATTTTGTTTAAATTTCAATGTACATTACTTTTTCAATTTGCTTAACTTCTGCACAGAGTTAAACTCTAGCAACTTTTGCTTTTCTTATTCTGATGATGCAGATGCATATAACCACTGGTAAAGCACAGATAATGGGTAGTTCCTTTGGCTCAGGGCGAAGCATGATGAAAATGGTTAACATCTAAATACTATGCTACCTATTATCAACATGCCTTAACTAGTTGTTGTTGTTGTCTTTTGGCTTTTCCTGGTTAGGCTTCGCCACAGCGGAACTCCGGTCTGCTAATGATTGGCAGCAGATTTTCACAAACGCCGAGGTGCCAGCTCGATGCCCAACCTTCAATGAAAGCAAGCCCGTTTACACACGCATGTCTTTCAAATGCTACCCAACCACAGTGAGGACATGCAGACTCCACACAGAAGGCACTCCCCACACTCCAGCCGAGAATCGAACGGGAGAAACTCTTGCTGTGAGCAACAACGCTACCGCTGCACCACCGGCATGCCTTAACTAGTTTAATATATAAATTGTCACATGCAGTGCATACAGGGAACTAATGGCGGCATGATGCCAGGGCACTTCTATGGGCTAGGCTTGTAAAGGCTCCAGGGCCATTGGCCTAGTACATACCTATGTACCTATGAACTACTGCAAGCTGTGGGAATCCCCTTTACTACACCTCTTTCCACATTACACTTTGTAGAAATCCATGTGGGGTTACTCCTTTATTTCTGCTGTTAATATATTATATGTGTACCCCATAATTCTGTTATATTTCACATTGTTACTAGGCATTAGTGATGCATTTTTTTAATGTCTGTTGTTTTGCTTATATTTGTAATGATGTTTATATCTCTGTGTCTGTTAGTGGTTCTTATAGTCTTCTATTTGTTGTATTCTTGCACTCGTAACGCTCTCTATATTCTGATATTTGGCTCAGTTCGCAACTGAAAAGGGTCCTTGGTCCAGTTCACTGACCCAGTTAACAAAAGAAGGTAAAGAAACAAAGGAAGGAAGAAAGGTTAATACTTTAGGGGCCTGCTATAGTATCATCACTTTCTATTCAAGTCTGTTACACCCTTCTGTCTTATACCAAGAGCTGCTTAAACTCTCCTGCTTTCTCAGACCTGTTCAATTGCAGTGGCCATTTTGGAACCATAGGTTTTGCCCATTCTACTCCCTTCTGCAGCCAGTCTGATCACACTACCTATTTTGAGGCAGTGTAGTAACTATCTCATACTTGCTTTGCAATGATTCAGTGCTCTCACCAGGTACAATAATTATTCCAAGAAAGACACAGTTTTTTTAGTGGAGACGAACCACACATCCCCAAAACATGTTCCACATTGGAAGGCTTCTCAAATGTTTATTGCCATTCCATACTTGTTTTAAGACACCACTCTAAAACTCCTAAAATCTCCACTGTAATCTGCTAAGAAACCTATACAAAGTTTTTAAAGACATATTTCTAACTACCATGCAAACATACCGGTGGAATACATTCAAGCACTCCCCCAAGATGAAGCTACTAATACATCCAACAAAGTGTTTCTCAGTATCCTAAATCAATTAGCACCAATCAGAAGAAAAAGAGTAAAGCTAATTCCGACTCCATGGCTAACCTTCTACACTAAACAATCAATGAGGCAAAGATACAAAGCTTGGCAAACATGGCAAGCAAACAAAGTCCAGTGTAATTATGTACAGTGCCATCATGTATCATATTGGATAAAGCACAAACACTGCCTGATAAAAGAAAACTGCTATTCAAAATAGCAACATTCTCAATCACACAATCCACAGTTGTTCTGAATTTCTTTACACTACTGTACTCTGGTAAAACATCTCAGCCTAACCCACTTCCATCCAACTGTGACACATATATTGCATGTAAATTTAACACACACCACATAAATATTTGCACCTACCTCACTTTTACAAAACAACTCTTATAGTACTCCATACTTTCTTACTCCAACAAACAGCATAGCCACTAAAGTTTGCATGAAACCTTTTTCTACATCAACTATCAAAAGACTTCTTACACTAAAACCTATCTCCCTAGCTACTGATAACTTCTCTATCAAGTATAGAAAGATAACAACCAGTGTAGTGACTGACCCCCATATCCATCAGCATAAAACAATCTTTCCAAGAGTCTATGACTCCCTCATATGGACATAATCCTGTATTGTCCTGCCAAATAAAGGTACTGGCTCCTCAGAACTATCAAACTACAGTTCCACTAACATTCTTTCCTCTGTATTTATGATCCTTGAAAATCATATGTACTCTGAACTATACCAATATCTTATAGATAGTAAATTACTTTTTCAGTCCCCACTACTCAAAAACAGATTTCTCACTAGCAACAGAACAGAGTCAGTATTACTTCTGAACACAACGCGTATCTATAAAAATGACAATAAACTGATCTAAATACTGCTACTGGATCTCTTAGAAGCATTTGACAGTTTTTCACTATAAACTCTCACAATGAGGCAGGTCTACATCCACAATCTTCTTGTTCAACAACTACTAACCTACAGAACCCAATGTGTCAAATGGGAAAACAACTATTCTGCTTCCCTACCCATAACAATCAGGGTCCCCTTAGGCCATATTTAAAGACTCCTACTATTCAATGTATTTAAAAATGACTTAGCTAAGAGCACCAAGCATTTGACCTTAATTGACTATGATGTTGATTTGCCACCTCACTGCATGCACTCCAAGCCCTCAGTCAGAAATCCTTCTTTTCTAAAAAGACAGATTCAACAAGCACAGCTCTTACATGGTGCGCATGGTGCTAAGAAGACTAAACTCCTTTTCATTCCTAAATCCTGCTCAGAATATAAAACTGAGCACATCATCACATCCTCTGATAATGCCAAAAATTCATCTGGTCTCCTATACAAAACTACTAGGTGTAACAACTGAGGAAGTCATCAAGTTCAACCTTCACATCTAAAAAGTCATTACTTGGGTACCTA
Organism: Protopterus annectens; assembly: GCF_019279795.1. Lineage (NCBI taxonomy): Eukaryota > Metazoa > Chordata > Ceratodontiformes > Protopteridae > Protopterus > Protopterus annectens. The sequence goes on from NC_056735.1 coordinate 1,359,520,732, forward strand.
TACAGAGCTAAAACCTCCCTAACAGATCATGCATGTAAATTGGGTCTATGTTAAATATTCGAACATCCAAAATGTCGAACATTACATGGTCGAGACAAAATGTTCGACATTTGCATGTTCGAATATCAAAAAAAAAAAGAAAAAGAAAAAAAGAAAAACACACCTTAACAGATGCGCCCCCCACAACCCCCTATTTATATACACCAACTCTGAGACTGCACTTCAGTGCAGAAAAGGTATTTCTCCATATCTGTACCATACGGCACCATTGAAAGTCAATCTTTGAACACTTGTAATTTCGAACGTTTGGTCTCGACCATGTAACGTTTGAAATTGTGAGCGTTCAAAGAATTGACATAGACTCTGTAAATCCACTGCCTACATCTGCCTACTACCCTTCCTATTTGCTTGTTCTGTCTTTACTAACCTTCCATGCTCCCAAATACAGAAGCTAGATCAATGCTACAACAAAATAACAAAGATTTCAGAAGCTTTACCCAAAGAACTCCTCATCACGTTGCTCTCAGATAACTTTATTGGGTACAACTGTCCAATTACATATACATCCATGCACAAGCCTTTTTCCCATTTTTGCTCATGGGGTTGTGGTGTTACCTCACCAGTGACAATTATCAAGAGCCATGGTTTACACAGTTGGGTGGCTAGCCCTGCCAAAGTTGTAGTTCCATAGCAAACACTTGCACACACAACCACACCTATAGCCAATTTAGAGTGTCCAATCCACCTTCTGCATGTTTTTGGAATGTGGGAGGAAACTGCAGCACCATAATGAAACCCACATGCACATAAGGAGGGCATTCAGACTCTGCAAAGAAGGCACCCCAGCCAAGAATTGAACTGAGGAACCTCTTGCTGTGAGGCTACAGTGCTATCCATTCTGCCACTATGCCCTGTTACCTAAACCCCATTCAATTAAAAGTTGTTCAGCCTCATAAATGCCCAATGTTATTTCCACTTCTACTGTGATATATATTTCCACAAGTTCTTAGAGCCAAAACCCATAACTAATCTTGACACAAAAAACACACAGCTCATACTAGAAAGCCCTGTACTCAACATATGTGTCAGAAACCTAGAACAGACTCCATATCCCACTCAGACAAACCTCCAGTTCTATTAACTTAAAACACAGCCTTACCTTAAGTGTCAGAGACCCTTGGCTAAGCCTTGCTCCCATCCTCCTGGCTAAGCTCCGTCCACCCACCCAAGCCTGTTCTTTTCCAGTATTTATACAGAATGTCCTACACAAACTCTCTATTGACAGTCATCTTATTCTTTGAACTAATAAATAACTGTTTCTCTAGAAGTTTGAATCATTCTGCACTACTTCAGTTTATAACACCTGTAATCACTCTCTCTCTCTCTCTCTGCCATTTTGTTTTATTTACAGCTCTCTTTTTACTTCTCCCACCAACTAATTCACCTCTTTCACACCCTGTCTGCCTTATTACCCGCTATTTTTATTTCTCTTTCTTTTGTTACCCTCTTATCTCAGAACCCATTTGTTAAGTACCATGTCTGCTCCACTAGTCAATAAAATACAAATAACTGTGATATGTGTCAGGAGTTTCACACACTGAATAGTGCATGAAGTGAAATGGCAAGCTATCAAACTGTAGTATATGATAAAGAGGGGAAGGTGCCAAAGTAAAGATGTAGGATGGAGATAGCAAATTGGAAAAAAAAAAATCTGACATGACATTGGAACTCTGACAGATATTTGGGGAGGTGACGGAACATGCATAAGGACATGAGTTCACTCTGTGGTATATATTCATTCTGTGATTCCCTGTGAAATTAAGTATTTTGGCCAATTACATACACAAATTGTGCTTGTCCAGTTCACTGATGAGCATTGCAACCCTTAATGTAGATCACACATTTGATTCCCGGGCTACATAGTCAATACCCCCAACCCACCCCTTAAGCCATTTAGCAACAAACTGTAAACGAGGACAGCGAAAGCACTATGTCCCCAGTTCTGAGCATTCGTCTCCCCATGTACAGTCAGCTGTGACTCATGTTCTGCACTATAGGTTCATAGGTAGGTACTAGGCTATCTGCCCGAAGGCATTTATAAGCCTAGCTGGAAAGTGTTGGCTTTCGCTGCCCCGTTAGATTAGTTCCCTGTGCCTCTGTCCAGCAGAGCCATTGAAGTGATCCCCAGGGTATACTTTTTGTTTCCCATCCACTCGTCAAGGTTTCTCTTGAAGAGGGTTAGCAAGGAGCTCTGCCTAATACAGATTGGAATCCTGTTCCAGAGTATGGGAAGTCTCTGGGACAGGAATCTATCCCTCCAGCACATCCAATTTATTGTTGTGGTGAGGTTTAGATCCCTAGAGCATGTGGCTTGAGGGGGGTATGGTTTTCTTTAGGTGGAGCATGTCCATCAATTCTGGGTTGGACATGACCTTGTATGTCAGGCAGAGATCACCTCTGAGTAGGCGGTATGCAACCAAGTACAGCTAGAGTTTCTTCAGTTGAGCTGCATAGGGCATCTGCTTGAGACCAGTGATCCTCTTCGTGAGGTACTTCTGTGGTCTTTCCAGCTGTTGCAGGTGTCTTGTAAGGTAAATCCCAAATGGGGCATTGTACTCTATGATGGGTCTGATAAGTGATGCATAGAGGGGCACAATGTCCTCCTTTGATCTGGATGCAAACCCTTTTGTGATTAGGTGGGCCACATAGAAGGATTTTCTAACCACTTTGGCAATGTGATTATCAAAGGAGAGGTTACTATCTACTTGCATCCCCAGATCCCTTATTACATCTTCTGTATTTAGGGGGCTACCACCTATGTGGTAGTTTGTGGGTACTTCGTTTTTTCCAAAGGGGATGACTATGCACTTTTTGGCATTTAGCTTGAGGCTATGGCTTTGACACCAGGTATCTGTCTCAGTGAGACCCTTTTGGAGGATGTCTGAGTCAGCCGGAGAGTCAATTATAGCCCCTAGTTTTCAGTTGTCTGCGAACTTGGTCAGCCATAGTCCTCCTGTGCTTGCCTGTACCTCAAGAAGTATATGCCGAACAGGAGGAGTCCTAGGACTGAGCCCTGGGGAATGCCACTTATAACTGGTTTAGAGTCAGACCTAGCTCCCGAAACTCTTACCATGTGGGTTCTGTCCATGAGCCAGTTGGCAACCCATCTCATGACATAGGGGTTTATGTTCAGGCTGGTGAGCATGTCTATAATACCTGAATGGGGAATGGTGTCGAAGGCCTATGCAAGGTCTAGGTAGGCTGTGTGGACCACCTTTCCCTTGTCTATAGCCTTGGTAACTGTCTCAAAAAAGTCCACCAGGTTTAGGAGGCATGACCTGCCCTTAACAAAGCCGAACTGGGTAGGGTCCAGTGTTTGGAGGTTCCCAATGTCTCTGTTAATGAGATCCATGATGATGCTCTCCATAGCCTGGCAGACTAAGCTAGTAAGGCTTATAGGGTGATAGTTCCCACAGTCTGTTGTGGCTCCACCTTTGTGGAGTGGAATAACCATTGCTGTGTGCCACTCTACGGGCATGTAGCCTGTGGAGAGCCTGAGTTTGAACAGTGTGTTTAGGTGAGGGGTTAGTTCATCTTTGAGCTCATATAGGACACAGCCTAGGACACCGTCCAATCCCATTGATGCTGTGTTTTTGGCTTTGGAGAGGGCTGTTTTAACCTGAGTGTCTGTGATTTCAGGGGTACTACATTCTTCTGGTATGGTTATGGGCCCTTTTGGGGGTGAAGTTTGCACTGAACCTGTCTGCCAGGATGTTGGCGATATCGGTCGTTTTCGTGTATTTTGTGCCATTCTGCACTAACTCCGAGCAAATCTGAGAATTGCCACTTAGATTCTTGATATAGCTAAATAATGCCTTGTAGTTATATTTGGAGATCTTGGCAATTTTTCTTTCGAAGCTAGCCTTGGATGATTCTATGAGGGAACGTAGTTTCTTGCTGATACTGATCAGGGATGTCTTCCCTTCTTGGGATTTTACTCTTTTCTATACTAGTTTCCTCATTCTATTGTATAGCTTGTTTATGGCAGGGGACCACCAGACTGAAGATGAGGTTTATGCTCTGCACCATTGTGATCAGTACTACCCTGTAATCCTACATCATCATCTTCTTTTGGCTGTTCCCGTTAGGGGTCGCCACCGCGGATCACCTGTTTCCATTTCTTCCTGTCCTCTGCATCTTGCTCTGTCACACCAACCACCTGCATGCCCTCTCTCACCACATCCATAAACCTTATCTTAGGCCTTCCTCTTTTCCTATCTTTTTCCCAATATACTCCGCATCCCTCCTTAGCACATGTCCAAACCAACATAATCTTGCCTCTCTGGCTTTGTCTCCAAACCTTCCAACCTGGGCTGACCCTCTAATATACTTATTCCTAATCCTGTCCACCCTCGTCACACCCAGTGCAAATCTTAACATCTTTAACTCTGCCACATTGAGCTCAAACTCCTGCCTTTTTTCCAATGCCACTGTTTCCAACCCATATAACATAGCTGGTCTCACTACCCTGTAATCCTACATAATGACTAAAAATGTACTTGCTTCAGCAGCAAAAAAGGACTGCTTATATACCACTGGTATAGCTTTGTACCTCACAAAATTATGAGAATGCATGACACTTAGTTCCCAATTGTATCTGATATTATAGAGCACACCTGAATATGCCTAATATGTTTGGTCTGTCCATCATAAAAGTTGTGGTTTACTGACAAAGCATTGAGGAATGCAATTGCTAAATAAGGATAAACTGAGGTTCTGATTTCATATCCTTCATAAAACATACCTGGTACGCTAGCAAATGTGCATGCACATAACAGCAGTATGTAATCCCTGTGACTGGCTTGGCTAAATATCCCCAATCCTCTCTGCCATCTGTCTTGACTTTCGAGCTAAAAGGTTCTGGATTATGGTCTGCACATATGTATTCATGATGTTGATTTGATATAATAGCGCATTCAGTGGTATTGCCCAGATATGTCTGTGAAAGTATTATGCACAGTGAATATGTAATGATTCTTATCAATGTGGTGTAATATTGAATGTACATTATTTTCAGAGAAAATGGAGGGGTAGGGGAGTGTTCTGCATATTGAGGTGTGAGTGAGTGTCATGGTTAATGCAGCCCTCATCTGCATGTCTGTGATGACAAAATCCTCCACACTATGCTGCAGTTCACCCTGCTCCAACATGAGAGAAATGCAGCCTTAAAGTGATTACGCTAAGGAACGCTGTGTTAAAAAGGACATACGGACCTGGCTCTTCTTTTCATTTTAGAAGCTTTACATCCCAGGTGATTGTGTTAGACTTTTATACATTTTGGCATACTAGAGGTTACATCTTCTATGGATAACGTAAAATATCGCAGATGTGCTAGGGTAGTTGGATGCTCAGTAGTGCAGAGCGTACATAAGTCAGTAGCTGCATGAAGATGTATAAAATGAAATCAACTGCCCATACAACTACAAAACATATTAGACAGAAGAAAATAAATTACCCTGCTATTGGTGAACAGCATGCAAATGTGTTCTAGAGTTATAAACACGGTAATCAGTCAAAGCTGTGGGCAAACAGAACTACCTACACACTGTGCAAAACACATAATGGCTAAAGCAGCACAATGCATTTTCTAATGAGTTTTTGCTCATTCATTAATGTTGCAGTAGAGTTCACCTTCCATCTCATTAATTACAGGCACTGTTAGTTGAAATTTACAACTGACTGCCTAAATTTCCCATTAGCTTTATCCTTGTCACCTAGTTTCCCATTTCTCATGTTATCTTGTATTTCTCGCAGCAAACCTGTCATAATGAAATACAGTACCCAGCAAGCTGACAGATTCATTTGCTTTCCACATAAGCAATATTTTCTTTACGGGGTAAAACTTTTTATGATCCTCTTGGTTTCCATCAAAAGACACTGTTATTTTGTGCAGCTATAAAGCAAAAGATAACATGACATGTAGCCACGTAAGCTAGGATAAAACATCAAAACTAAGACTTAAAAGGACAGTAATTTTACTGTTAGCAGCATTCTGCACATTTGCACATACTGGGATTAGGGCTTGAAGACTTTCATTATTTAAGTTGCATTTAAAGCACTCTTCATTACTGAATACTTTTAAGTCCGCAATCATGTTACTATTCTGGTATTCTGCGTGCACAATTATTTTTTAAGTAACTTAAAAAATATACAATGTATACTTGTTTACCTTGATGTCATGTTCCAGCAGAACATTTTTACAAGGAACCTGTATCTTACTGTTTAAAACTTAAGCAAAGTTTACCTGAAAATGTATTTTTGTGAATCTTCAGAATTTTTTCCAAAAGCCTGTGTCTCCACTTAAATACAGGAGACTGACATATATACAGGACATGTTTTGTGTTAAACCTGTGCTGATGCCTTTCATAGAAAGAGAATCTCTTAGGAAAAAGTTTTACATGCAAGTTTTCTATTCCAGACTGACCTTCCAAGCTAAATGCATTTAGTCTGATTGCTTGTTATTTACCATGAGTGAATTGTTCACCACAAAGTAGTTCATGCTTGTCGTCTTTCCTTAAATCCCACAACTTTATCAATGATCTTGGCTGGAATTCTAATGTCTTTGGATATTCCACTTACACGACTAACCAGAATTCCGGAGCAGATGACTAACCAGAATTCCGAAACTTTCCACTACTGTAGTAATATGGGTTTTGCTTTGCTCCATCTTTACAGATGAGTATAAATATATCTAATCATGGAAAAGAAGCATGTTTACATTATTTTTGAGTATTCATAAGAAAAGAATGTGATAAAGTACCTTTCTATATTGGTGCATAACAGAATCCATTTTTCTTTTGCTTTTCTTATCACTTGGATTCAAAAACATGCCTACAGCAATCGGGCTGAGGCTACCGTGCAGCTGTCAAGTTGTATGGCAAGGCCCAAAGGTAATTATCAATTAACTATCTGCAATTTTGTGGCTAAGCTGCTTCTAATAATAATAATTAAAAAATAACAGACTTGCAGATATAGCAGGCTCAGTGGACAGAGATTGTTTGTTGTGACTGTGGTCAGAAATGATGCAAAAATGTGGTATGCATGTAGCAGGCACATGCCTAAATGTGCAAATATGCTACATGGTAACACTACTAGGACAAATGGAAGCCACAGTAAATGGGATCCAGTAATACTGACATCTCTTTAAATGGTGAGAAAAGGGGAGGAGGAATAGGTCTGAGCAAGTAAAGGAAAATACGTAAGGACACTATAGGGGGGGGTAAAGCTGAGAAGGGGTGGAAAGATATTTATATACATATAGAGAGACAGATATCTAGATACAGATATAGACACTTTTTTTTTTAACTATTTGGTTTTCATTATAATGAATAAACTAATTCTAAAACAACTATTTACATGAGTCTAGAGCTGATTAATACGTCAAACTTATACAAGTCAAAAAATAATTAGCATTTTTCAAGCAAGTCCTTAAGTTTAAGCCAAGATGTATATGAATGTGGAATATTATAAGTACTCATCTTTATAGTATGCAAACACTTTTTTGCCATACTAATAAATTCAACACTAGTGGGGGTAATGTTCCTTTTCCAGTTTTTAGTAATTATAAACATTTCTTTTGAGGGACAGTCACTAATTTTCTTTTTGCTAGGTAAATAAAGATTGGGAAGGATGGAAACCAAAGAGAAAGAATGGAAATGGTGTATACAAGTAGAGCTACACAAGCAAGCTTAGAATGCAGACAAAGACCAACAGGAAAGGTGTTGACACATGGTGGATTTACAGAGGAATTACAGACATTTAGACAGAGGGATGATGTTGTTTGGAAGGACTGCACAACAAACAGAGTAGAAGTTGGCACACAATTAAGTGAAACAGCAGGATGGGTATAGGGTGGGTAGCTAGACACAGGGAAAGGTCAGTCACCAACTGACTGCCCTCTCCCAACTAATGCTCATATATATATATATATATATATATATATATATATATATATATATATATATATATATATATATATAGGTTCATAGGTTGGTACTAGGCTATCGGCCCTAGAGCCTATGCAAGCCTAGTCATAACAATTCCCTGGATATTTCTTCCCACAATATTTACTTCTCCAGGCCCCTGTCTAGCAGGGTGACTGACATGACCCCTGGGGTGAATTTCCTATCTCCCATCCGATCATCAAGGTTCCTTTTGAAGAGGGCCAATGAGGTGCTCTGCTTGATATGTATGGGCAGTCTATTCCAGAGTATGGGGAGTCTCTGTGTCAGGAACCTATCCCTCCAGCATGTTTTGTTCATTGTGATGACAAGGTTTAGATCCCTGGAGCATGTGGCTCTGAGGGATTGGGATTTCTTTAAGTGGAGCATGTTCAACAGCTCGGGGTTTGACATGGCCTTGTATGTTAAGCAGAGATCGCCTCTCTGTAGACGATATGCCACAGAGTATAGCTGGAGTTTTTTTAGACGGTCAGTATATGGCATTTGCTTTGGGCCTGTGATTCTTTTAGTGAGGTATTTCTGTGGCCTTTCCAGCTGTTGCAGATGTCTTGTGAGGTACATACCAAACGGGGCATTATACTCTATAATGGGTCTAATGAGGGATGAGTACAGTGGGACAATGACCTCCTTTTTTCTGGATGAAAAGCCCTTAGTGATGAGGTGTGCCACATAGAAAGATTTCCTGACTGTTGTGGCAATGTGGTTATCAAAAATGAGACCACTGTCCACCTGTGTCCCTAAGTCTCTCATCACACTTTCAATGTTTAGTGTCCTGCCACCTATGTGGTAATTCATGGGTACATGTTTTTTTCCAAAGGGGATAACTATACATTTCTTGGCATTAAGCTTGAGCCCATGGTTCTGGCACCAGGCATATGTTTCTGTAAGGCCCTTTTGTAGAATATCCACATCATTTGGGGAATCAATAATGGCTCCCAGTTTGCAGTCATCTGCAAACTTTGTTAGCCAGAGTCCCTTAGTGTTGGCCTGTACTTCAGAGAAGTAGATGCCAAACAAGAGTGGTCCCAGGACTGAACTCTGAGGTACTCCACTTGTCACTTGTCTGGAGCTGGATTTGGAGTCGGCTACTTTTACAGTCTGGGTTCTGTCAGTAAGCCAGTTAGCAACCAATCGAGTGACGTAGGGATTTATAACCAGCTTAGTAAGTTTATCTATGATTCCAGAGTGGGGGATGGTATCAAAGGCCTTGGCGAGGTCCAGATAGGCTGTGTGGACTGCCTTACCCTCGTCCACAGCTCTGGAGACTGATTTGAAGAAGTCAATCGGATTCAGGAGACAAGATTGGCCCTTCACAAACCCAAACTGGGTGGGGTCCGGTGTTTGAAGGTTGCCAATGTCTTTGTTTATTAGTTCCATGATAATGCATTCCATGCCCTTGCAAATCAAGCTTGTCAGACTGATGGGACGGTAGTTCCCGGGATCCAAGGTGGAGCCTCCCTTGTGGAGCAGGATAACTGTAGCTGTGCACCACTCAGTGGGCATGAAGCCTGAGGTGAGGCTATGATTAAACATGACACTTAGGTAAGGTGCCAGTTCATTTTGTAGTTCATGTAGTACACAGCCTGGGATGTCATCTGGTCCCATGGATGCTGTATTCTTAGCTTTGGAGAGTGCGGTTTCTACCTGTGTGGCCATGATTATCAGAATTTGGCAGTCTTTTGGTATTGAAATGGGCCCTTTAGGGGGTGAGAGTTGGGTGAAGTTGGCACTAAATCAATCTGCCAGGATATTGGCAATATCCTTGGGATCAGTATATTTAATGCCATTATGTTGTAACTCAGAGCATATCTGAGCATTGCCATTTAGATTCTTGACATAACTATAGAATGCCTTGTGGTTGTCTTTGGAATCTTTGGCAATTTTATTTTCGTAACTAGCTTTTGAGGATTTTATGAGGGATCTCAGCTTCTTACTGAGGCTGGTGAGGGAGTTTTTTGTATCCTGGGATTTTCCTCTTTTTTGCAACAGTTTTTTCCTTCTGTTGTATAGTTTTTTTATAGCAGGGGACCACCAGATTGGCTTCCTTTTTTTGGAGAAGAGCATCTTGGTTCTATTTGGGATGGCACGATTCATGCATGAGTGGATGTGCTCGTACAGTGCCTTAGTGTAGGATTCTGCAGTCGAACTTCCAGATCCCGTCTGCGTGGGTGTTGTGAAGTTTGTCACTTTGACTTCAGTAGTTTAACTTGGCTTTGGAAAAGTTTTTTAAGGAGGTTTCCTTACTGGGGGGGGGGGGTGTGGCTGTCATGGTTGATTTGCTTATGGTCAGACCTGACCAATGAGGGGGTGACCACTGGTGTGGAGCATCTATCCCCCATGTTGGTAATGACCAGGTCTAGGATATTGGAGCCCCTGGTGGGACAATGGATTAGTTGATCCAGGGCGTTGGAATTTATGAATTCCAAGAACAGTTGGCAAAAGGAGTTGGTACCTGAGTAGTTTTCACAATTAATGGCAGGGTAGTTGAAATCACCCAGTATTAGGGTGTTTGGTTGTATCTTAATATTTTCCAGTATGTTTAGAAAGGTGTAGTGAGAATCTTGGGGCATGGTTGGGGATCTGTAGCAAGCTACAATTTGGATTGCAGTCTTACATAGTGTTAGTTGCACCTGGAGAATTTCAGATGCATTGTGTTGGGCAACTAGCCTGGAGGTGTGAATATCCTTGGTGAATATGGACACTCCTCCACCATTAGTGTTTTGGTCCTGGTTTTGTGGCCGAAAAGTGTGGTAAGAATTGTAGCCTGGTATTGCAGGGGTGCTCTCTGGAGCCTTGAACCAGGTCTCAGTTACTGCACAGATATCGATGTTCTCCATTTTTAGGAGTGCCTCGAGAGAGTGCATTTTGAGGTTTAGACTTCTAGCATTGAGTAGCATTACCTTCAGATTTTACCTGCTTCTATCTGTTACGGTGGTGGTTTTATCCTTTGAAGCTTGCCTAAAAAAGGCACTATAGGGTTGGCAAGAGCTTTAGCCAGTAACCTGAATCCCAGGGGTGACAGGTGCAGACCATCTCTGGCAAAGCATCGTGGTTTGTCGATCATGTCTTCCCAGGCAGACAAATACTGGATCCCCTTTGAATGACACCAGAAGCTTAGCCAATTGTTGAAGTCAATCATTTTGTCCTTATACTGTGGTATCATTCTGGGTGAGGGCAGGATGCTACTCGGGGCTAGGGTCATACCTGCCTGGGTCACATGATCCAAGAGCTCTTCCATATCTCTTTTCATGTAGTCCAGGGAGGTACATCTCAAGTTATTCACTCCAGCATGGGCAATGACAGAGTCGTATTTGTACTTGTTGTGGAGTGACTTGAGTGCATGCGTTATGTGGCGGATCCTGGCACCAGACAGGCAGCTGACTGTAATTTTCTCCTTGTTCAGTCTGGTGAGTGGGACATCAATGTGCCTGACTATAGATTCACCTATGACTAAAGTGTTGGGTACATTGTCTTGCCTTAGGGGCTGTTGTTGGGTGGCACACTGGTGTTGTGAGCTATGTGTCACTTTGGTTGTGACTGGTGTTTGTTTGCATTTCGGCTTCGGAGGTCCTTGTTGCTTGGGTAGGTTAATGTTAAGGGCCTCCACATATGTGGGTTTAGTGTTGCTATGTTTGGATGTTGATGGTGTGGGTTTTGAAGGGCTATGTGTTGCTTGAGGTGTGATGCAGGTGTTAACCTTCTCCTCTTGACTGTCTAGCACAATCTTGGCAGGAGAGAGCTTTGCTTCCAGTTTGGCTATGTAAGTGCATCTCTGGCAGGTTGTAGTGTTGGATGGTAGGAGGAGAGGATTGTCTGTGTACATGAGGCAGTTGCCGCATTGCCCCAGTATGCCCAGATTCACCAGGTGGACAGGAGAAATCACCAGAAGCTGACCCTTGGACTTTCCTGTTTAGGTGCTTTTATGTAAAGTTTAAGAGCTGTTTTCCCTTACCTTTCCAAGGTACTTTGCAATTATAGGCTGTTTAGTTTCTATGATTAATTTCTCCTTATTGACAAGGAGAGCTGAGTGCTTCTATCTGTTTCAGGCTTCCTAGTGCTTTCCAGCAGGTTCTAGAGCAAGTGCTAGTCACAGGGGTTCAGAATTTAGTGCTACTACTGAGAAACCAGCTAGTTTTAAGAGAAAATTTGAAGAGCAGACTTTCTGGCACCTGCAATAGTTTAACTGTAGCCTTGCAGTGCTGCACGATGTGAAAAATGTGCAAACACACGCGTTTTTAAGCCAGAAAGTTGAAAGGTATACATATCAGCCCAAAAGGCTAATAAAATTACAATTTCAGAGCTGGAAACCACTCCTCTAGCGTTAGATAGGCAGTACAATGCTCACCAGTCCCACTGGTAGGCAGTAGGACTTCCCCTCTACCAGTGCAAGGTCTTGATAGCTCTGAGCACAGAAAATAAAGTCCTGAGACAAGCAAGACTTGGGATATGTACTGGCTAGAAAAGGTGGGAAACGAGCAAACAAGATAGTATTTTTATTATACACACACACACACACACACACACACACACACACACACACACACACACACACACACATCCACAACCCCGTTTTCTCATTTTTGCTCAAGGGTTTGGGGTGTCACTTCATCAGTGACAATCATCTTGAGCCAAGGATTACACCACCAGGTGACTAGCCCTGCCATGGTACTGCTTCCATACTATGCATTTGCATGCACACTCATAACTATGGCCAATTTAGAGTGTCCAGTCACTAGCCACTGTGCCAGTTTGCCACGGATAGTCATATATTTAAACCAGGATGACATTACAATGATTACATGCTGCACTTATTTCCTTAAGCTAGAATCAAGACAAGGTTCAAGACAGTTCATAGTTTTCATGGAGTGCTGGAAAGTAATTACCTGTTTTTTTCACTTTACCACTTTTCTGTATCTGAGAAAGCTTTAGCAGGAGCAGAATCACTATCTTGTAACTAGTCTTGGAAACGCACACTACTTCCCTGAAATCAACATCTCTGATGGCAGATGCCTCTTGAGCTTGTGTTGTTTGCTGACTAAAGCCACACATTTTGTGGACCTACAATTCATGGGCTGAGAACCTTTATAGGGAATTTAAAATACAAAATTCAGTTTAAAGAGGCTTAATAAAAGGACAGTGTCATCTCATTCATTGTGACTTAAACAGCCCTGTAAAAAGTGGTTCAGGTTTGCTCAGGACAGTATTTTATGGTATTTGGACAGGCTCTTAAAATTCTTTATTCAGAATGTAAAATCTTAAAATTTTGTAATGCTGAATGAAAATTAAAGTTAGAGGATGCAGCTCTATAAAATCGGGCTCCGTTGAAAACTGGTTCACTGAATGTGTTTAATAAACTAGGTTGCATTGTTCAGAGCCACACATTCTTGGAAATTGTGTATTTTGTGTGCAGTATGCACATTGATCCTGGACATTCACATACTCTGCACAAGCGATCTCCATAGCAGAACTATTTAGACATATACTTCTTCATAATGGGGCGGTTGCGGTGGTGCAGCAGTTAGCATTGTCACCTCACAACAAGAGGGTCTCCAGTTTGATAATTGGCTTGGGTGCTTTCTGTGTGGAGTCTGCATGTCCTACTTGCAGTCATGTGGGTTTCCTCTGGGTGCTATGGTTTCTTCCCACATTCCAAAGGCATGCAGTAGGTGAACTGGACACTCCAAATTGGCCATAGGTGTGAGTGGATATGTGAGTGAGTGTTATGGATGACTTACTGTGGCAGGAACAGCCACCCTCCAGTGTAAACCTTGGCTCAAGATGATTGTCACTGCTGAAGTAACACCCCAACCTCATGTTCAAAATAGGAAAAAGGGGCTGAGGATGGATGAATAGTTCTTCATAATATTTTATTTTGTGAAATAATAATAGCCAATGTACAAAATAGGTGCCTTCACACCAAAATACTCCCCAATGTTCTGTGTGACCCCATACCCATTAAATACATTTGGTCATTCACAGCATATAAAACATCTTCTCAAATAATTGAAGGAAAATCTATGCCTAAAAGCATGCTTCCAAATCTCAACACTCTACTCCTTGCTATGGATTGCATTCCCATGTAGTCCATATCTGAGCTTACCTCTGCTTTAGAATCTTTCAACACAAAACTGACCACAATTCAGCATTCACTGTATTCTTTTACAAAAAGAAACTTAGATCAAAATGTTGCCCATGCCTTTCAGTGGATATTAAAACCAAAGTTAAAGCCAGAGAGACACTCAGCCAGGGAAAATTGGAACAATGCAGAGCTACATCAAACTTTTCTGAATTTAAGGAAAGGAACAAGAATTACAACAAATATTGCAAAAGTTCTATATCTTAAACAGAAACAGGAAGTAAAGTAGTCTAGGCCCAATCAATTTTGGAAAGAAATAAAATGCTTACCAGGGACATTAAATAACCCTTCAGGTACCAAAAATCAGCCCTTAACATTGAATCATTCCACTTTTGCTAATGATTATACTCATTTTTTGTAGTCCACCATAACTGACATAACTAAAGCCTTTCAAACAATTTTCTACCCCACCGAGGAATACTGAGAACCTTCATCTCCTGACCTAGACCCTGTAGCCACTTATACAGCAACCTTTAACTTCTCTGTAAGTTCAATAAAACAGCCCAAACCCATTACTTCTCAAAAACAACAGTTCAGCATCTAAATCCATTGGTCTTCATCCCACCTTCCTAAGGCTTGCAGCTGACAAAAATTGCAAAACTCCTTCCTCATACCCTCCTCCTCTCTCTCCCCTCAGGCACTGCGGCACCGGCATTATAGCACACAGTTATAAACCTCCTACCTAAGATCACTTCTCCTAATGCAATGAAGGATTATAGACCTGTTTCTACCCTGTGCCCTATTACCAAAATCTTTAAAAAACTCTTATACAAGCAACTACATAAGTACATAACAAGTTGTGAGTGTTGAAAGAAATGAGAGTTAAATGATTCAGTTACATAAGTACAAGGCATGGTATCCGACAGACCTAAGCCTAAATACTATAACAAAATATGAAGTAGCTTTCATTAATACCTGTGAAAACTATGGCAGTGATAATAGTTAAGCTGCAATACTTTATCAAATTAAAATAACACTTGTAAAGATAATAATACACACCCTGGCAATGGTCGCAGCTAAGTGGCACATTGTTACATAACAGGACAAGAAAGCACGCTCACTCCTTCACCTAGAGAGCTGCTCCATTCTCCAATGGAGCAGGAGACAGTTTTCCATGATTTCTGCCTGAGCTGTAAACAAAAAAATATAGCAGTTATAAATTAAATGTTCACTAAAATAACAAATAGCTATAAGGGAAATAACAGGACATTAATAATACCTGCATACTCATGATACATCTCAGGGGCCTGTACTCTAGCCTTTTATTCCCACAGGTGTAGGATGGCAGGATGGCACTACCACAGGTGGCTGCAGTGGTGCTGCCATTGCTCACCAGAGTATAGTATGTTAGTGGCATCAGGCACCACTAAAGCAAAATTGTGTCAGTTATCCACTTTATACTAGGGACCCTCATAAGTGGTCCCTTTCAGACACTCTTAGGTGTCCCTATGAAACATCACATCAGAGCCCTGCCAATGTCAGTGCCCTTGGAAGCTAAGGCCATTCACCAGGTCACAGTCGAGAGAACTATGGTAGGCCCTTGAGGTCATGCATATTGATGGTGTCAACATTCGAGGTGCAATATTGGGCAGCTAGTTTGCAAGGCAAGTTGCAGTGCCACCATTGCACAGCATGTAAACACATGACATGGTGACATGAACACAGTGTACACACACATCACAGTGCCTGAATCTATTAACACATTTGCTCTTTAGCACCATTGTTGGCTATACAACTGCAACGTACTCCTCCATCTCCTGCAAGGGTCATTGGTCCACACTTTCTCAATGTGCTTCGCAGGTACTGATACAAGTTCCTGAGGCCGAGCAGGCTTGGTAAAAATATACAATGAAATGAATGAAATATAGGAACATTTATTTGAATAAGTCTCATTGGAATAAGCCTTGCTAAAATTTTCGAAACTGCATGATAAAAACACATGCATCTACCACATGCTTTATTACATTACAGAAGATTGCAGCAAAGGAAAATGGAGAGCATTGCTGATATTTATTTATAACCACTGCAACAAGCAGCAGGTTATTCAGAAAGGTAATTAGTAAGTAACAGTATTTTGTTCATGTTTTACTTTACTTTTTGTTGCTTCATGATATCTGTGACAGTGTCCCTTTGTATATATTTGTTTAGGTTGCTAACTGTGGGGTGATTGTATACAATGGGTGGGCATTTGCTGAAATGGCAGGGTTCATGGAGGGTCATTGATGTTGCAGGGCATTGATGTTCTGCTTTGTTGCACTGTGCATGTGCTATAGAGTGTTCAACCCACTGACTATTGATATGATAGTGTTCAAAGGTGTTGCAATGAATAGAATTACAAAAGAAGCTACGGCAGTACTGCTTGACTGAGGTTTGTTGGGGGGGGGTAGTTATATCTGTGGAAGTTGTATATCCCTACCTGCCATAATGCTAGGGTTATTGTAGAAGTTGTTGTAACTCTACTCTTGTGTCTTATGCTTATGGGGCACCAGTATATAGTGGAAGCATACTTGGACCATAACCCAGAGGCTGATGGATCAAAAAGCATCCCCTCTGATAACTCTAACCCTGTCAGTTAGTGCAGAGGGTTAATGCTATGAGTTGTAGTTCCTGTAGTACATAGTATGATTCTATCGCCCCTCATTTTCCAATTTTGCGGCACTGAGCAAAGTCAAACAAACTTTATTGTCATTCAATCTGCACCATAGTGTAGCTGAATGAAATTGTGTTGCTTCTTTTCCAGTGCAAAGACATACATACAGAAAAATATTTTAGTAAAAAATAATTTGGCATCACAGAAAACAATACATAAAATATAAATAGATAGAACAGTACACATCCTCTGCAAACAACATAATTGCACATAAGAAAACTAATTTTAAATGTTAACATTAACTTCTAAATTCACACCATTAGAAACTAACCTTCTATAATTAATAATAAATCTAGATTCTAACTGCAATAATTTGTGCACAAAATCATTTCAAATGGCCATTTCACCTAGAGGTCTAGCAAGTACACTAAAAAAAGTTGAATCGTGTGCAAAATGAAAATGCTGAGCAACTGGACTGTCTAGTCTTAAATTTCTTACATCCCCAAGATGTTCCAAAATTCTCAATTTAACGTTTCTTTTAATTTGTCCTATGCACCATTTAGAAGGAGAACAGCATATACTGTGCTTTTAAATGTTTTGGTGGGAATTTGCATGACACTTTAAGTAATTAACTGATTGTTAATCAATTCACTTTTTGTATAAATGCTGACTACTTTGTAAATGCAAAATATTCCACAAAGGCATAAGGCTGAGGTACCAGAAGCATTTATAATATTGAATTGCAGTCCATTCTTTGTTGGCTTGTCATTTTTTCTTCAGTAATACTAAAGTGGTTTTGGTTGGGAAGCCTACACTTACAGGAGATCATTTTAGATTTTGACTGTGGATCTCATAGCTTCCTCAGTGCAAACACTTGAATGATGTATTAGTCTAGGGATGTGCACTGCGTGGCCTGAGTAACATTACATTCATTGTCTTTGTACCTGTGTGGCAGGACATTCCATTAGGTCTGTGCTACTTCAAATTCTACTTGGGAGCATTTTGTGTGTGTATGTGTGGGGGGCGGGGGGTTATACACAGAAACACACACACACACACACACACACACACACACACACACACACACACACACACACACACACACACACACACACACAGATAAAGGGGCATCTGTGTACAGTATGAGGTGTCTGAATGTACATCGTGGATAGTGTCCTGATGTATGCCCATGTCTACCTGAGGGAGACATACACATGTCCGTTTTCATGTCTGGGTGATTGGGAAGGTTGCCCAGATATAGCAAACCATATAGCAGCAGTGAACTGACTTGAGGTTAATAATGAGTGGCAATTAAAGCCTGGTAAACATGTGTATAACCTACAGAGCTGGGTGTACAGATATGCCTATACACACTGTTGAAATCTTCTAAAGACTGCATGGAGGAATTATGTTGCACTATGTGTCTTATCCACCAACTGATGACAGGAGTTGTCCCACTTACAGTCATGTAGGCATCTTGTGTCATCCTCTGGATTAGCTAGTGACCCCTGCACTATATGGATAACATACCTAGACACTATGCATATCACTCCATCTGAAGACTAAGATATACATGTGGGTTGCCCCTCTTAAGTATTTCAAAATACATATAAAACCCTGTGATTGATTGATTGATTGATTGATTGATTGATTGATTTTGTGTGTGTGTGTGTGTGTGTGTGTGTGTGTGTGTGTGTGTGTGTGTGTGTGTGTGTGTGAATCAAACAATCACAGGGTTTTATATATATTTTTCTGTAAGGGGTGTGTCATCTTTAACATTGTATTAATTGATTATGACATTTTTAATTAAGTAATTTCTTCTATAAAAATGCATTGTGGGGGTTGAATTATCTGATTATGTTCTGAAGGGGTCAGGACAAAAGCACTTATCCTTTGCTTTTAAATTTTACTCAAGTATTGGTTTTATTGAAGTTGGCATAATTTGGTGCATTATTTGACTGTGGAGTGGCTTATCCTACCGATTCTTTGCAATTTGAGGTTGCCATGCCAGAATATGGGAAATCCACAGCAAATTCTCATGTGCAGAGAATGATATCCTGCTCATTTTCTCTGTTTGCATAGTCAGCTGATACACCATCATGAGAGATCTGATCAGACTTTCAGTGAACCTACCTGGCAGGTCATGATATCTGATATCAATATTGTGAATGGCCAAAACTGAACATATGAGATCAAAAGAAGGCCCACTGACATGACCAGTGCCACATGGTTTAGAGCATTCTACTTGGCACAGGAGGGGTCTACTGTGTGAACCATCTTTGCAGAGAATGAGGAGTTCCTGGCATCTATGCAAGCGGATATAAACAGTTCTGACATCCATGGTGAGTAACAGATATTAGTGCAGAGCTAATTTCACCACCATGCATATCTGACAATGATGCCAAAAGTGGGCATCTCTGAACATGGATTACTATATGAAACAGTAGTCCACCACGAGTTGATGAAATGTACAGCCTTGACATCCTTGTTTTACAGTAACATCAGGGATTGAGTTGCAGAGGCTGCCTGCCTAAGGCATTCTACCTATTAAATTCCTGTACAACTCCACTCAGTAGTACCAGTAATAGTAGTAGCAGAATTAGTAGTAGTGGTAGCAGTAGTAGTAGTATTAGCAGTAGCATAGTAGCAGTAGTAGCATTAGTAGTAGGAACAGTAGCAGTATTTTTTTTATTTTTATTTAACATTTGTTAACCGGGAAAGTCCGACTTGGAACAAAGCCAATTTTTAGCAGATGCCCGGGGATAAACGCTCCAGATGCATGTCTTTGAATGTGGGAGGAAACCGGAGAACCCGGAGAAAACCCACATGAACACAGGGAGGACATGCAGACTCCACACAGAAGGCAGCCCAGCTGAGAATTGAACCAGAGAACATCTTGCTGTGTGGTAACAATGCTACCACTGCACCACTGCGCCATCCTGTAGTAGTAGCTAGTAGTAGTAGCAGCAGTAGCAGTAGCAGCAGCAGTAGTAGTAGCAGTAGTAACAGTAGTAGTAGTAGCAGCAGTAGCAGTAGCAGTAGTAGTAGCAGTAGTAGTAACAGTAGTAACAGTAGTAGTAGTAACAGCAGCAGTAGCAGTAGTAGTAGTAACAGGAGTAATAGCAGTAGTAGCAATAGCAGTAGTAGCGGTAGTATGTTCACTGGACTGCAGGTATCAGTGAAGGGTTCTTACTTAGCCTGGATAATTTTTTGGTGCTTTTACAGGTGCTGTGTTATCAGGGTCTTCCACCAATGGATATAGGCCTGCTTGATCTTAGGGATCTCTGGCTCTGATGATAATGACAGCTATGTCCTGGCATGACCAGCTGTCACAGTAGCAATGGTAGATTAGGGCCATGAGATGGCCATATCCATGCCCATTTCCATGAACATAGCTTTACCTACACAACTTATCCCACAAGCCTAAGATAAAATACATTGACAGCAAGACACTGATACATCTGACCATCATTTGTGCAGGACTATAAGACACAGACAGGCAGACATTAACACAGGCATAGTTAAGTTATCTGGGGTTGAACTTGTTCTGTTTGATTAACTGAGGGACTGCAAGGCCCATATGTGCAGCATTATAGACTTGTGGCATAGGGAATTTGTACACAGTATGTGCCCCTGTGTAGTCACACATCTTTGCTGACACACTTCTTGTGGCTGTGGTTCCTGTCCTCTTCCAGTGGGGAGACCTGCTGTAGTTGGGGAGGGGGGTGTATGGCAACATTTTCCACCTGTAGCTTAACTGCCTCCACAACACCACACAGTTTTGGGGTCACTATGAGGTGACATGATTGTACGTGGAGTTAGGGTGTTCATGTGGAGACCACCTATAGCATTAAACACCATTTGCAATCATGCAACACTCCTTCCTGTCAGTGTAGTATGGATCATGCTTGTGACCTTCTCTGAAATGAATGCCCGCATAGACAAAGACATGCACATTCAGCACATAAGTGACATGAGGGTGCTCTGGACCTAACTACCAGTTCCCAGTACCACTGTTGCATTAGTTGTAGAAACTTTGTTTCAAAATACACACACACACACACACACACACACACACACACACACACACACACACACACACACACACACACACACACACACACACACACTCACATGCTCAAACACACACAGCTGTAATTCTCACACACACACATGTACACATATGCGTTGTAGTAACTGTCACCACTTACATACCCTCCATTGTAAACACGTGTCACTGTGCCTCTCCCAACTTGTGCATATGATGATAACAGTGACCTGCCCTCAGTATTCTCTTACTTCACTTCCCTATGTCTGATGTAGTGCGGCCTATCTATTTATAATACAGCACGGCCTGGATACACCTTTACATGCTTCAGTTTTTATTTTATATGTACTGCTTTATTCTGGCTCATACATATTAAACAGATACTGCCTCTAAGTGCCATGGCATACTGTGCCTGCCTTCATCTGGTATAGCCATCTTCTACTCAGATCGTTGTCCACAGGTTCTTCATCCAATACCTCCACTGCTGATGAGTCTGGGACTCCTTCCTCCTGAATTTCCTTGCCCATCTGTAACTATTTGCTTATCAGGATGTCGGGTAACACTGCACTGGATGCAAAGATTTTACTATATGCTGCAGAATCATTCTGCAGTATACCATCAGTTACATTCAGACTGCAGAAGCAGGCCTTAAGCAGACCAAACCCATTTTCAATAAAGACTGTGGTCAGTGATAGGACAGTGTTGTAGCCATTCTTTACTGTAGCCTTTTGGTTTCTTATTGGTGTCATTAGCCATGTCTCCAGGTCATATCCATCGTCACTAAGACGATGTCCCTACATGAAATCACCCTGTACAAACCACTGGTGTGCCATATGTAGAAGGCATGGATATTGTCTGGAGGACCTACGGACACATATTATATAGTTTACCAGTGACTTAAGCATGCATACTGTATTATATATCCCTGACCTACACACACATATTGTATATTATACCCGTGATCTATGCACGCATATTGTATATTATACCTGTGACCTACACTCATATATTGCATATTACACTCTATGCATTGCACAGCACCTGGCAAATGATATAGAGAAAACCCTTTATAGATTGTATACCTTCATTCCTTCTCCCCGTTTGGAATGTTTATTTTAATGTGGGTGTAACGTTTGTTCCCCTGTTACTTCAGGGGACAGGGCTATGTCATAAAAAACACATGGTGTTGCCTGTCTCTTCTGTGGTATGTAGAAATCACATATGCTCTCTGATATGCTGTAATGTGGTAACAGGAATCTGGTGTAGTGGCCCTGAGGCAGATGGCTGGGATATGCCCACCATGTCTCCTGTTGAGTGCTAAAAGTTCACTGCAGTTCGTATTCCCATATGCACATATACATTACTGTTGACAAGTACATCATCCATCTCCTGGGCCTGCACATGATGACAACATATGTCAGACAGCTCCTGCAAGGTGCGACTATTGATATGGTGGTGATCCACAATGTCTACGTCATGCTGACCATGATATGTTAGGCACTAATGGATGGCCTGGTGCAGCTGAGAGAGATGATGTGCAGCAGTGTGACTACTGGCAACAGTAACAGCCTCATGCATATAAATATGCACCAGTGCAGCAGCTACCCCTATCATGTTTTCATGGTCTTTCTAGCCTGACTCCAAGATTTTGTTGCATGCAACAACTATGACAATATTATCACCCCCACCCCCCCAATATTGTTAAGGCTCATTTGTTTCCATGTGTGTCTGCATTTTAATACCATCATTCACTCAGTATACTGTCATTTGCATATTCTGCAAGATGTGGGATTTCTCAGCTCTCCACAAGCTCACTCGGGGTGTCTCTGAATTGTTGCTGCTCACATCACAAAACTGCGAGTCAGAAGATCTGTACTACTACCAATTACTCTTCTTGTACAATTGCCATTTCTGCCATTTCTTGTAGACTTGTCATTTGCAGTTTCTGCAAGTAGATAAATGGAGAGAGAGAGATATAGCTATTGCGATACAGATCGGCAGATATGTAGATATATACATATATAGACATACAGATATACTGATATAGACAGAGATATGTATATATTGCAGTTTAAAAACTTAAAGTCATACTCATCATTCCCCAGACAGCAACACGGTAAAACGTAAATAAAGGTGCATGAAAGGTAATATAAAACCAGACTCAGACAAACAGACTAGAAAAGAAACCATGTAAATCGAGCAAGGCATTTACATTGTACCATCCAGGAGACTGATGCGTAATACTTCGGAGATCATAATGGTCATTCATACAGGAGGCTGCATAGCTAGCTGGAAGGAGAGTGCTACAGTTAGTGGAGAGCTGCCTAAGGAAAAGACATTAGTCAGTGCATTTCCTTAGTGTTCAATCACTCTATTGTGGCACATTTGTACCATGCATCCTATAACTCTTTGCTGATGACATCAAGACTGATGTTGTGGTGGGTAAGACCAATCTCATGGAGATGCAAGGTGATATAATAATATTAGTAATTTAGATGCATACCATTTAATCTGTAGACATTAAAAATCTGGTTAAAGGCTGTTCAAAGAATGCATATTCTGGCAAAAAAAATCTGGACAGCTAATTACCATAATATTTGCATAATGAATAACATGACTGTGCAGTAAACTGACAAATTGCTTGTTATTACAAAAAATAAGAAAGATAAGAAGCAAAAATGTTACTGTTATCTGTAGAGCATCATGTCATTAGCAAAATGAGTGCATTTATCTGTGTTAATTGTATGCTAATCTAGTTACTAATTGTGGTTTCACAAAGAGATGACTAACTTACTGTGAGCAAAATAAATACATAGGTACATTTAAGTTGGTATAGAAGCAGTACTTCAAGGGACTGCTGTGTATTGCATACAGTGATTTTTTTAAACAGTGTTTTACTGTCTGCAGTGAAGGTAACCTTCTATTTATGCCTTCTGGAATCCATGCCGCTGTATTAATGGTTCATATACTTCAGTGTTGAAATTAATTTTGAGATGTCTTCATGTTGCATCAGCATACAGCTTCCAGTATGATATTCTGAGATATGAAATTAGGAACCTACACTCGCTGCCTTTAGCAAATAATACCTTAAAGTCAATTATCAGGCCCTGACTTAGTCTTTGTGCATATCCTTTTTTCTGACTGAAGCACTATTAAGAAAAATCACATTTATTTGGAAATATTTCATTTCACTTATTCCGAATCATGGTAGAGCCAAGGGTGGACCTGGTATTCAGAGAACACTAGGCACCGGGACCATTCCTGGAGAAGATTGCAGTTCCTCTGAAGACACACACACATGCACACAAGCATGCACACACACTAACACACACACACACACACACACACACACACACACACACACACACACACACACACACACACACACACACACACACACACACACACACACACGCACACACACGCACACACACACACACACACACACACACACACACACACACATACACAGTGTACACAAAGACAAAATTGATGTCAGGTTTGGTAGATCATCATTTCAAACTTGTAGCAAGGATGTCTTTGAAATGTTGAAGGAAACAAAATCTGGCAAAAACCTACACAAAAACAGGGAAGACATCCAGACTTCATGGAGAAAGCATACCAGCCGTGAACCAAATCAGAGCACTAAGCTCTATACAGGAACATTGCTAATTGCAAGTGTTTTCAAAAAATAGAGG
Organism: Protopterus annectens; assembly: GCF_019279795.1. Lineage (NCBI taxonomy): Eukaryota > Metazoa > Chordata > Ceratodontiformes > Protopteridae > Protopterus > Protopterus annectens. Next base: position 1,359,545,225 of record NC_056735.1, read on the forward strand.
ACCATATCTTAACACATATTTTCTGTTGTATACACCCCAGTGACTCTAGACTTAAATCCCTCCTAACTGTTGCAAGCATTTTGATTACCTTTTTACCAAACTATAATAAAAACATACCATGCAGTATATCTGACCTTGGAATTATTATATTTTATTTATCACAGTTTTTGTAATAAACCCTGACATCATAGGGGCTCGATACATTAATATTCCACAATGATCATATGAATAGGTTCTTATTAAAATACTTAGAATATATTTGGAATACAATCTTTGCACTTTATTGCCATATTTCATTGCTTAGAAGAGGTTAAAACTAGAGCTGGTAGTAAGCTATGATGCCAGTTATATGCAAAAAGAGTTAAAGACAAAACAAAAGGAAGTGGAACACTTATTTCAACAATATAGCTTTACCGAATTTAAGAAATATGTTTTGATGAATTGATAAAAAGTACAGCAAAGCAAAAAACAGTTAAAAGAAAACCCAAACTCAGATTCATCATGCTATTAAAATTTCAACCCAAGCCTGGATGCAAAAAAAAGCTATATATAGAAGAAAATCGAATCATGCAGCAGAAGATTAGCAATTGCATCTTAACTTCTAGATAAAACAATACATTTAATAAATTTTTCTCTCAACTCTGAATCAAAACAATGACAAAAGTATAGGTTTATTAAGTCTCAGTAACATTTACCCACCCTGTTATTAGAAGACTCAGACATGTTATATGCTTTGATTAGTCTAGTTAATATAGAAAAATGTAAAGAAATATATTAACTCCAACCAAATAGAGCTAGATGGTTTATCCACACAACTATACATGCTGCTTTTTAGTATTATCAAAACACCTGTACACTAATTACAGAAATAACGGATGAATGCAGCATACCTTTCTGCACTAAGCAATCTGAAATAATGGCCGTCCCGAAACAGAAGGAAGTTCAGCTAAGATAGACTACCCCATTTCTTTCATAAGCTTTTCAGAAAATCTTTTTTTGACAGGTTATGATCACTACATTTAAACCCCATTTGCCCAAGCTTATAGGTTAGCATCAGATAGGATTTGTTTAAAAGCACTTAGGCTCAGACTCCATTTCCACTACTCTGCTGTCCTCTAGCTGTTAATCACTCAGGCTCAGACTCCATTTGCAGTACTCTGCCATAAGCACTCAGGCTCAGACTCCATTTCCAGTTCTCTGCCATAAGCACTCAGGCTCAGACTCCATTTGCAGTACTCTGCCATAAACACTCAGGCTCAGACTCCATTTGCAGTACTCTGCCATAAGCACTCAGGCTCAGACTCCATTTCCAGTACTCTGCTATCCTCTAGCTTTTAATCACTCAGGCTCAGACTCCATTTGCAGTACTCTGCCATAAGCACTCAGGCTCAGACTCCATTTGCAGTACTCTGCCATAAGCACTCAGGCTCAGACTCCATTTCCAGTACTCTGCTATCCTCTAGCTTTTAATCACTCAGGCTCAGACTCCATTTGCAGTACTCTGCTACCCTCTAGCTTTTTATCCCTCTGGCTCAGACTCTATTTCTAGTACTCTGCCATAAGCACTCAGGCTCAGACTCCATTTCTGGTACTATGCCATCCTCTAGCTTTTTATCATATCTAGTACAGTATTCACTCTCAAAATCAAACTTCAATGCAAATGATGTCCCAAAGTTCTAATTATTGTTGTTATTGTTATACTAATTTAATATTGGCAGACATATTGATTTTCTATGATTGCTAAGATCTTAAGACGTGTACAGAACAATTGAATGTTTGCACAAAAATAAAAAGAAGAAAAAAAAGAAAGAAGGCCTGGACTGTATTCAGTAGGTAAAGAACAAATGCACATCTAAAGTATTTGTGCAGAACATTCAGATCTGAATACTGGAAGCCACTGAGTCAATCTGTAATACATATATGTGTCATGTTTAGTGTGGGATAGACAGTTTTTTCTTACCAGTATATAAATACATGCAGTAGATATTCTTGTAAACCAACTTGTGACTAAAGAAAGGCAGCCAGGATACTGCCTGGGCTGTTTTTGAGAGTGGAGAAACTCTCTGACCTCAGGTGAAGTGTGAGAACACTGCAAGAATTTCTGAACTGGGTGGACAAGCTTTACTCTGAAGCAGACATTTCAGAAGCAGATTGTGGAATTGGATCCATTTTGCTTGACAACATCACTGCAGTAGTCACACACTTCTACAGCAGCAAGCCTGTATAAGTACATGAAATTTGTCCAGAAAATCTGAAGGTGCCAGACATTATTAAGGTGTTGTGGTTAACATACTTCTCCAGAGTTTCAAGGAATATTTCCATAGTGCTGATTAACAAACTGATGTACAGATCCCCCTTTTCAAAAAAGAGAACTGGAAAGTGTGTCCAGTTATAAAAGTTTCCCTTTCTTCACCCTTCCTTGGAAAGCATATGACAGTGTGTTGAAAAAAACAGACTTCATCCAGCACTTGATTCAGGAGAAACAATGTGCATTCATTCCTGTCCATCAAACAATTGGTCACGTCCCTTAGTGGGCTCACAGCAGTCATTAAAGCCTGTTTTTGCAGATGTTTATCTATATCTTTTTCTTTTAACTTAGTTAAAATGTCCTGCACTAGGAAACAATTGTAAATTGCATTGCTTCTCTGTGAAAGTTTTATTTTAAACTTTAATTCCAACTCATTTTTCCTTCACAGTCCTGGAGTTCATTTAATTATTTCTGCTAAACTTGGATGTCATTAGCATTCATGCTGGAATTCATAACAGGCTCAGTTTTAAATAAACATCATATTGCTGTAAGAATACCTCAGACACAGGATTGTTCATGTGGAAAATTATATGTATGTAGGAAAATTAAACATTACCCTTAGTAATTGTTCTCCATCCATACTCCATCAATTAGATTATTTCCTATTAGTTATCATAATTCCATTGTATGTCTGTTATTAAACAGAATAAGACATCTAGACATAGTGTCTCACATGGTACGCCTATCCCTTATCCATACACATTATGATTAGACATTTTACTATGAATGACCTTCCTCTGATAAACACATTACTTACTACGTAATATCCTTCTGAAAAGGACACCTTTTTTCCAACTACTAGCTCTCTGTTTTACATAGTTTCCCTAGAAGTGATGAAAATTTAACAGTTCCATAATTTTTGTTTTTATAACTTCCAGATTGTGTAATTAATAGAAATAAATTACCTTCTTCCCTCCCAGTGCAACATGTTAAAATTTAAATTATTGTATTAACATAAACATATTAAAATGTCTCAGATTACCTTTTTTCTAACAAACTCCTGCCTTTGACACTTTAGGATAAGCTGCCTTGTTGATTTCAAATGCTTTAGCTTTCTTGGGACCAAATGAGTAGTTTTTATAATGTTATCATCTAATTTTTCAATGGATCCATCATCACCTCTTCAATTGTAATACAAAGTATTATTATACTATTTATATCAACATCTATAGATTATGACTTCCTGCTAAATAAGTTACTAATCTTCAATTACTTGCATGTGGTTCTTCCCTTATAGATTTCAAGGAATCTTATTTATTATTTATTATTATTTCTATGCTCCTTACTAACTTGAGTTGTTTATTCAGCCATTTATGTTCAATACCCTTGTAATCCCATTCATTGTCACTGTAGAACCAGAATCCTATCCTAGCAAGCAATGGATGGGAGGCATACAAGCAGTCCTGCATGGTGCATCATTTGATTACATGACATGTAGACACACACACATACACAGACACACACACACACACACTAAGCATACTCACACACAAGGCTAGTTAGATGATTACCAATTTATCTAAGTGGTAATGAAACCAAACATTCTGGCAAAATGTGTTTTTCTCCCAGGTAGAAAAATGAAATTTAGAATTATAATGTTTGAGGTACTAAGTGTAATCACCATATCCCCGTGCTGCTAACTTGCATTTCTTTTTTCCTGTATCTATTTCTTACTGCATATTTAAGGCCATATGAAGAATGCATGCTTCTCAACTGTCCACAGTTTTGCAGAATATTTTTTTCTCCATTCCTCATAAAATTTCAGGTTTTCTGTCAAATCATTGATGACTGACGTCATTAAATAACATACATTTGAGTTTTAGACTTCATATCCCTCAGTGAATGCATGCTAATATAAAACATATAATTCTAGCAACTTTCTAAATTTATAAGAGCAATGTTTAAAGTGTGTCCCTGAGTTTGGGCCTTTGCTCCCCACCCCCACATTATTTTTAGCTGATTTCATATTTCTTCAACTTGGAAGTTGAGAGGAATGAAAGAAAGAAATAATTTCTTTCTGGAATTTCATTATGTGGATTTTCTTTAAAGATGCGCATGTTTTAACTTTTATTCATCAGGTTTAGAATACTGTATGCCAATGCCCCAGATATCTTTTTTTCTTCATTTTTATAGTTTCTTTTTGTTGTTGTTGTTGTCAATCTAGGTCAGATTTAATTACAGTGCTGTGATGAGATTAAAGCAAGTAAATGTCGTAAAAAAGTTAAGGGGAAACAGGTAAGAATAAACAATATGATATACCAAAGAAGTTTGACTTCTACTGCATTAATCCCTAATCTGCCCCATTTTTGAATGCAATGCCCTCTCAGGTATGTACTTATTGAAACATGTTACCTAGCTGAAAAAAACTCAGGGGTTCATAACCAAAAAAGTCACATGCCTCAAGTCTCTTAGTTAGCCTGACTGACTGGTTGACATATTTCTGTAGTTTGTTCTTAGGCAGTCCTCTGCAATGATTTATACTTTAGCTTTTGTGTCATGAAAGCTTCTACCCTCCTAGACCATCTATATCTTAATTGAACTAATTGTTACCCAACCACATTGTTAACCAACAAATTAATATATATATTGGTGCTACAGGTTGTTATCCTATTGTATTCCCCATCTACAGGACTAAACTACTGCTACATATTAAGCAAAGTAGTACCTTTGAACAGTGAGGACTAAGCTAAACAATTGAATTACCATTCACTAATTTTACTTGGCATGTCTTGTGTGACACTCCTTGTACCTCAAGGTAACTCTAGGTGCCAGGTGTTCTGATGTGATGATGACTGACTACCTAGTATCTGAGTATGAGCCTATAACTTATGAACTCCGTTAGATTTCATTTTCATATTGGATGGCATGAGTAGGTTACACTTGTGTCTACAGCTTTCATTCTACCACAGTTTATACCTCTGTGTAATGTGGTAACAGGTTTCAGCAGGTCTGACTGCAATATATACCTCTGTGTCATGTGATAACAGGTTTCAGCAGGTCGGACCACAGTATATACTTCTATGTCATGTGATCACAGGTTTCTAGGGTTACCACCTGTCCCACTTTGCAAGGGACAGTCCCTCTTTGGGCAGTTGTGTCCTGCAAAAAAATTGAAAAAATGGCAAATGTCCTGAGATTTTAGGACAAAAATATTTCCTGTATTTTCTTTAATAGTTGCATAAAACAGTTATTTTGTATCTGAAACAGCTAATTGTTATAACAAACCGAATAAGCAACTCAAATGCTACAAGAATAAGTTTTTATTTTGGCAAAAAAGTGAAGTTCTTTCATTTGTACTTCCCGTGGATATGTTTTGCCCTCAAAATCTGACGTTTCTACAAAAAATGCCCCACTTTGGGCATTTGAAAGGGTGGCAACCCTACAGGTTTCAGCAGTTCTGACTGCGGTATATACCTTTGTGTCATGTGATCACAGGTTTAATCAGGTCTGGAGGATGAGGTGGATGGCAGGGACTGCACAGTTTTGGTCCTGAAAAAAATGTCCTGCTACAAGCATTTAGGACGCATGGACAGGCCTGTAGGAAAGGCAGGGTGCTGATCACCTTTTATGTGGTCAGCTGATGCAGACAGGGTTCTGTGACATAAATGCCATGGGAAGGATATAATAACACATTACAGTGTGTTGTAATTTTATTATCTACATGCTATGTGGACACAAACCAAAGCACATTCCATAACAGTTGATAGGTTACCCACATGAGAAAGGGCACCAGGAGCAGCAGGATGACAGAACCAGAGGAGTTTGTGGTGCCTGTACAGGGGGACAATGGTTCTAGGGTCATCCCTGGAGGAGTGGACGCTAGCTTGAATGTATTTTTGTAGACCTGGCCCAAATTAATAAAAAATGAAAAACAAAAATAAGAGAAAAGTATGAAAACATAAAAAATAAAAATAAAAATAGAATACCAGGTATATTAGCCCATTTCTAATGCACAAGCATCATCCTGGGAAAAGGTTAATAACTGCAACCTAAGAGAAATGTACATATGCCACAAATAGATGAAATAAATCATCACAAATAATACAACTCACCATCCATAACTTTCTTTTATAGTTTAATAAAGTATGATTTCTTTGTAAAGTTAAGTTGCCACTGATTTAATCTAATCCTTTGAAAAAAAAATGACCTGTACTGGGGAAAAAAGAGTTTTTATAAGGGGCACTTCTAGGTCTTTAACATTTAGGGTGCTATTCATAGTGTAGGGGTTTGCATTTTTGTAACAGTGAGTAGTGCTATTTGATTATGTAAATTGTGGACTTTCAGAGGAGATGACTATAGAAATGCAAAGGATTTCTTTATAAAAATAGCCCCCATTGCAAAAGCATAGCATGCTTAATGCATAATCAGTAGGGGGACAACTACTAAGCTGTTAAGAGGTTTTACACATATGTGTATGAGTTTGATTCATAGGCATGAATCTATGATTAGCTCATTTGCATACTAAGTGTGTAAATAGCCCTAAACGTACTCCAGTAAGCAGCAGTTTTCTCGGGAATATAGACATGCAAGGGGAGATTAGCTGGTGCTTGTGTGTACTTGGACATATTAATGAAGGGGTCACTTGGGTAAGTTTTTAATTTTTTTACTTGTGCATATCTGGACATATTAATGAAGGGGTTCCTTGGGTGAAAGTTTCATTTTGGTGCTTGTGTATAATAGGAAATGTTTCTGAAAGGGTCACATGGAGAAATACATTAATTTGTGTATCATGGACGTGATTGCGCATACATGGTCAGACTGTTGAAGTGATTGCTGTCAGAATAATGTATTGTGTCATTTTAGTGTTTGTGCATACTTAATACAAACTAATGAAGGGGTTGTTTTGGGAAATAATTAATTTGTGTGTCAGGGAAGTGCTTGTGCATACTTGGATATGCTGAAGGGATGGCTAGGGGCAAGTTCATGGATTGCCACTCCAATATCAAAGGTGAAACACTGCATTTAACAAGGGATGTGTGTACCACCCAGATGTCGGACTATGAACTGCAAAACCAACTCATTATCATGCTATGCTTTACAACATTTCGCACTTGCATCTCATTATTTTTAAGGCCTCTTGTATTAGCAGAAATGACCTCTACGAATCTCACTTTTGCTACACTCACTGGTAAGCAACAAGAATACCCCTATCTCATTTGCAAAAGAAACTATGAATGCCAGTGTTAATGTCGCATAAATGAAGGGCTATTCTTTGTTTGAATGAGCTTATAGTATATACTGTATAGAAGGCTTCACAGCCACATACCACCATATACAATCCATTTGGTATTACATGTAATTAAATACTCAATTTCCAAAGTTTAAGCAGTATTAATTGAGGTGAAGGATTTAGTCTTACAAATTTTGTAACATTAAGTGCAATTTCTACAAGGATGACATTGCTTAGTATGATTTTGAATCAAATTAGATTGTTCAGAAGAACATTCATATCCAGATAGTAATTGTCCTGAAGTACATAATCTTTAATAGCTATAGGGCACATGTTGAAAGATATGTCTACCTGGTCTTACATAGTTTTCTGTGAACTACTTTTAGAATGAATAAATTCAGTGTTACTACATTATAATTCCCTAAGATCAAGTATCATAATTAAATAAAAAAAAAAACTCACTCCATGCTTCTCTTTCCTTACAAGAATTGACTTTAGTACAAATATGCAGGAACTGTATGGCAGTAAAACAAAAAAAGCTTTTTGATGGCACTTACATATCTCTTGAAACATTTCATAGCCAATTATAATCTAAGATGCTAGTTAAGATTTAAGGCTCTTGCCTGTAGTTACAGTGGAACAGCGTTTGATTTCCTCAATCCTTATTTGCTTACTGTCTAAGTCAGATTAGTCAGATAATGCTTGGGGCTGATGAAAATCTGGGTTAGGCTCATCAGTGGTCTCCTGGACTGCAAGCCTCTTAACTACCTCTGAACCTTTGGTTCCAAAATGATCAAGAATAAGGAAGGTAGTGGACAATAGGGTTAAGAGCTGTTCCATAAAACAAAATAAAACAAAACACAAAAAAACAAAACCTGCCATATCAAGCAGTTGCTGTGGAATCTGGGATCATTTTTCAATGTGGTGGAAGGGACTGTTAGCAGAAATAAAGTACACTGAGATACACACCAGACAGGAAATGGACAGTATTAAACTGTTAATTATATAACGTAACCTAGTGCTAGAAACAGTAATACAATTTTTCTGTAACTTAGTACTATCCTACTAGTGTAAGCAGAAAAATGAAAAGAAACAATGCAACTCAGAGAATATCATGTATGTTAAAAGAAATGCTTGCTTGAAAAAAGACGCTAATATCTATATGTTCATAGCTGTGCTTAGCAAGCATGACATATTGCCAGGACTGAGTTACAAACAATAGCTACTTCAAAGGTAAAAAGGAAGTCCAAAATAAGTTTCTCAGTGAATGAATAAATGTCATTTTTTAAAGCTGCTGTGTAACAAAAACATGCTTTTACTAAGTAAAGTAAACATAAACTAAGGTACAGAAGGCACTGACAGTCATTTAATAAGCCATGTTAGTTCCTCAGTTTGCCAAAGTACTGACTGTGAAGCCTTAATTAAAAATGTAGTGCTCTAAGCTAATACTGGCAGAGACAAACTTATCACTGAAAAAAAAAAAACCTCTGGAATGTGACCTGTTAGCAAACTCATAAGATGTCTTTGTGTGTGTGTGTGTGTGTGTGTGTGTGTGTGTGTGTGTGTGTGTGTGTGTGTGTGTGTGTGTGTATGTATCTGTGTGTCTGCTCCTGTGTATATACTTTCCAGTGTGCATGTGTGTGTATATGTGTGTTTGTGTTTTGTTTTATTTTGTCTTTTGGTGTTGGGATTTATTCAACTAGTGTACAAAACAAAATGGTTGTTTTAATTTCCTTTTATGGATGAAATAATTAGTAGTAGACAATAGACAGAATCAGTGGAATAAAAAATATTTTTATTTGTAATAGCTAATTTCTGACTAAATCAGTTATATGCATTAAGCATTGAACAAAACAAGGTTTTTGATTACGTAAATGATGAAATGTGAAAAAAGTGCATGTCATCATTTCAAAATACAGGTAAACGTTTCAGTGCTGCTTGCTGGTTTCAGTAGTAATAGTAAATATGCCATGGTGACTGATGTCATACTATTTAATGTAGTTGCTTGCAATTATTCTGTGTTTTTTAGCTGGTCTAATATCATTTTGGTGTTTGTGCGATCTTGCATTATTTTCATGATAAGGCCAAGTTAATATCTGACTTGGATTTGCCTACATTATACATCATAGCCGTGCTTCAAAATATTTCAGAAATAGACTGAAGAAATGCAAAACCAGTGAGGGTATGACAAAGCAATGCACTGATATGTTTAATATAGATGTCAATAAAAAAATGAACTCAGGATTCTGTTATCCTTCCACAAATATCTCTAGTGACATCAAGAATGTAACATTATCTTCTTTAGGTATGATGAATGAATGAAAGCACACTTACGAGTGAAGCAAATGGGTACATTTGTCAGTTAGAGACACTGCAATTTGTTAAAAAAATAAATAATGTTGCACACTTCAAATGTATCCATTTAAAAAAAATAACTGCTGCAATACAAGCTCCACATAGGAGCAAAAGTCACGATGAATGCTTGAGATTTACTATTTTAGACATCCATGCATAGTAAACACATTCGTTTTGAAAATAGTACTGTTGTATGTTTCATGACAGCTTTAAAATAGCTGAAATTATTCTGGCATAAACTCTTTAAACTGGCATGACGCAGCATGGAAACACTCTGTGGTTTCACCCCTTGCTAAGCTTGTTCTGAAGTTAATAGCAATGATCTTAAGGAAACCTGCAGTATTTGAGCCAACATATGGTGTAGGAAAATGTTACATAATTTTGTTAGAACTTTCAAATATTAATGATTCTTTTTAAAATTCAGTTGTCTTAATCTGATCAAGATTTTCATATATATTGAGTAGTTTATTTTCTTCTTTGTTGGAAAAAATACCCCATGTCTCCTATAGACAGAAGACAACCGTAAACATTCATTCACTTACATCCCACCTCCGCAAAACTTTTTAGAAACATCCTAATTAATGTACCTCTCCAATTTATATGCACACTACAAGGGGTCACAATTGGATTGGGTTGTATGGTTAGGCTTAGCAAGGCCCTGGTGGTTGTTAGCCTAGTATATACCTAGGAACCTCTGGTATTGTTTTAATGTAAGAACCCTGAGCTTGCTTCACACATGTTGCAGCATATATTCAAGCTGTTCATATTCATTCACTCTGTATTTCAACAAAACCTGCTGAAATAGAGTCACTGTAGAAATCATGTCCAGTCAGTTTAATAATGATAGAATTTAGACTTGTAATGATTGCTTGCATTCCCATCTCCAGTCTGACATGGGCTAATATCAACAATGAAGTATTTGCTTTCTATGGAGTAAACTCAAAAGAGAATACAACATATTATTTTCTCAGGTATCAACCACCTCAGCAAACCATGCACAACCAAACTTGTTAACTACATAAGCAAAAAAGATATGTTTTCAAGATGACACAAGGTGTATAAATAAAAGTACACATAAAAATCAAATCAGTTTACACTGTAGTGAATTATTAAATGCAGATGATTTGGAAGTTAAACTATTTAACTAGAGAATATTCTTATCAGTCTTAGAAAGATGGTCTGTTTTTTACAGACAGCAGAAAAGATAGGAATATGCTTAATTCTTGATGGGGAGAAATGTGTCAAAGCCATAAAAAAGAAATTGAAAACTTCATTCACATTATTTATTATACCTACCTTATTACTTACAACCCTAAATAGTCTACAAAATAATAATGCACATGGTGGTGATTTAATTTTTCATATAATGTAACTAGCCCCATATTACTTCTGTGACATCTTTGCTTTACCTGAGACATATTCAGCACATCTCTCTTGTCTGCAGATGACTGCATAAATTGTCTTTTCCTTAACAGCAGCAACCTAAGCATTTGTTTTGATAAGTACAGATTTTCAGCATTGTTTTTTATGAGCCTTTCTCTTAGAAAACAAGTAAAGACTTCGAAGGTATTATTGTAGGAATGATTTTGTAAAGAAAATAAAAATGGCTGTAATATGAATATTGACATCTACCACATTCATAAGAGTGAAGATGTAGTTATAATGCAAGCTTTGGCTCTCAATTTTGTGAATTAACAAACTGACGAGACTGTGTTTTCTTAATGAAATCAGAATTTCAGCACAGTGTTTTGACAATGTAACATAGCTTATTAAGAATGAAACATCCACATATGTTAACTGATAATGTGATCAACACATGTACAATGTACGATGCAACATTTTATTTTAGTATAAGAAAAAGTGGCACAATAAATCTGGCTGCAGATATACACGTGCATCGTTTGTCAAGAAGGCTACACTTTAAAGTTAGGAGGAAAAATGTTGCAAACTGATGCAGCTATAGTATTACATTCATCAGGTTAATTGTAGGGGTAGATTTCAGTAGTTTTGATGCAATGGCTTGATACTGTCATTCTTATACTAGCCTTGGTGACGTCCTCTTTAGGAAAAAGCATTCAAGTTCTCTCTGCAGCATGGCTTGGCATTCTGTACAGATTCTGAAATCAGCTTTCATCATGGTAAGTGTACAATCACATGACCATGTATTATGAGATAAGCAGAGAAGAGGAGAGTGATAAATATCAAGATAAAAAATGGAAATTAGTTAGCAAAAGGTGAAATCGTAGTTTGGAACCTAAGACAGGATAAGAGGGAAGAGGTATAATACAACAGTTGTGCAACATTGGATTTCCATGAGACATTTTGCTTCATGAAGTGTTGTCTTATCTGTATGTCCCTCTGTGGGTTGAAAGACAAATTTTATTTCTTCTGCTTTGAGAAAAGCTGGGAAGGGTTCAGGAACCATTAATTCTGCCCAGATAAAACAAATATTACTATCTTTGCACCAGACAGTATCGTCTCTGTTATAATAGCTGTCATCTGAAGTTTTATACCAGAAAAACAGGTGAAAACATTTACCTTAGAATATTACAGCAAATTATACATATTGCAAAATAAATGGAGCACCGTACGATTAATCCACCCAGAAACTGGAAACAAATGAATAAAAAACTGGGATTCCTGTGGCTACTGGATAATAGTTGACCCCACATTAAAAAAGAACCAGCTGCTGAAAGATATCCACACTTCAAACCAAATGTTATGAAAAACACCATCCACTTTATTGAGAGCTTTCGTCACTGAAAGTTCTAAGACTTTATCAGAATAAATCTGCAAACTGAGCATCCACAAATAAATAGTGATGCCAATTAACTAATTAACACAATTAAAGTGAAAAAACATTGTTTCCCACTAAAATACCATAAAGTTTAAAAATTCAAGTATAAAATACAGCTTTTGTTAACCAAACCAATGCTCTACTTTTCAAAACAGGCAAAACAGAAATGTTTTCATTAATACCAGGTTCCAAAGTCACAATCAATTTTAATTGCCATTTCAGTTCACTCTGTTCTATTTGAAGTTCCCACCACCCTCCCCCCCATTGTTTTTTTGAATAACTTCTAAGATTCCAAACTTAAACTCGACAAAGTTAATACATCTCATTGAATGTTTAAACACTGCATTCTTTTATTTTCGATTAGCAATAGCATAAGTGTGTTCATAGGTACATTTTCTCAATGATCTTTCTGTTTTGCCAATATAGTAAAAACTACAGGACGTGCACACTGTCAAGTACACCAACTCTTTTGTAGCACAATTACCATGTTGAAATTGTACAGGGTTAACAACATTAGGTAAAACACACCAAGGTTCATTAAAATTATATGTACACTGGGAAAAATTGCTACATTTACTAGTGCCCTTTCTACTTAGAACAGAAATTTGAATGGGGTGTTCAAACAAATATTTTAAGTTCTTCCCCATCTTATATACAAATTGTGGTTGTTCACCAACAGTTCTTAGGAGGTCACTATTGGTGGCAATAATTACCCAGTTCTTCTCCATGATGCCCTTAATCTCTTTAAACCCTTCGTCATAGAGTAAAACCATACAATGTTCAAAAGTTTTATCCCCCTTTTTATAAAAGAAAAAGGCATTCTCTTTTCCTATGCCTAAGGTCGGTTTGAATCTTACACCCCATTCCTGTGCTACCTCCATACTAATTCTAAGAATTAAATCTCTGAGATAACTTCTTTCAGAAACAAGTGAAATAATATTCAACAATTCAGTCTTAAAAATATCCCAGCTAGAACTCATACGGGCTGCATGTACTAGTTGTCCTTAAAAATGTTCTTTTTTGTGTGCTTCAGGTAGTATCTCTGATAATCCAAATAATTATTTGAGAAGGTTTTCTTCCTGTGTATTTTAGAAGTAAAAATATTATTTACAGGATCTTTAACCAGGGTGACATCTAAATAATTGATGACAGAATCTGAGAAGAAATTTGTAAATTTCAAAAATTAGAAGTATTTTCTAGATGTTACAAGAAATCATACATATAAGTTAAATTATCTCCACACAGAATAAAAATGTCATCCAAAAACCATAAATATGTAACCCATTTATTCTGAAATCTGGGAATGAAAGTGTTTTTTTCATTCCCAAGCATGCACAAGCAAACTTGCTTAAATGGGGCCACAACTGGCCGCCATTGCCACTCCCAGATTTCAGAATTAATTTCCTTATTATCACAGCAAATGAGCAGTATGAACATATTACTACAGAAACTACAATTCCCAGAAGACCCTGCGACATTTTCTATGACCAATATGAGGCGAGCGAGTGATCGGCTACGTAACCAAGGGGATTTCACAAACTTGGCTTCCAGTTCTAAGCAACCAAACTTGATGCAAGTAGGGAGACATAGTCAAGAACAAGAGAACAGCCTGGTAAACATGCGTGAATGTATTAATCATGAAATTTCCCTTTCTGGTACTGTTACAAGGATAGAAAATCGCAGTGGCAGCTGGTGACTTCAAATCAAAGGGTGTCTGCCGGAGACAGCTGAATGGGTGAGGCCAATGGGAAGGGGTGTGACCACCTAGAAAGGGGCCGAGCTATAGTACAGTGGGATCAATGCTGGCCATGCTTAACAATTTACATGAAATAAATGCTCAGTCACTATGGCACATGCTGAATACTCCATACAGCACATTGTTACATGTATATAGATTGGTTTGAAGACTTACCTCTGCAGTTATCTAGTTACATAAATATTCAATGCATGGCAACAACATAAATGCTTTCAATGTCGATAATTCTTTAACAGCATGCTTATTAAAGCTTACTTGCATCTTACAATCTCAGACAAGTTAACCTGATGGTCATTAAAGCATTGCTACTTAAACATAGAGCAACAACAGGCACTGCAACAACATGCATTTTCTGAAAGTAAGAAGCATAAATCAACAGTATAAAAATATGACAGAAAACCAGAACATTCTGCAAAATCAGGGACAGATGAAAAGTCACTGTACTTGTACCTACCTTGGATGGGGGGATACTCTGCAGACTTACACTGCATAACTGCTCCTTGCCTTGCTTGGACACATCCAGAGTCATTAAATGGGAAGGAGTGGGATACAGCAAGTATGTCACAATTTAAAATGTCTCTGGCTGACAGTGACACATTTGGTCATACCTCTCAACCTCAGAGCAAGAAATCTGGACAAAGCCATAAATAAAAGTGGGACAAAGCAAGGCCCAAAAATAGGTATGATTTTTAAATATTGCTCTTACAAACTTAGAAAGTTGATAGAATAGTAGGTCTTGCATTAGGATGAATTTTCTGAAGAGTATGAAATCTGAAACTCAAATGTCTGTCATTATTTTCTAACTTCAGTCTTATTTGCCACTAATTTGCCAGAAAACCACAATTTTATGAAAAACGGACCAAAATGTGATGCAAAAATCTGGATATTCTGTGAAAATCTTTAGAGTCTAGACTTTTTCTTCTTCTTTCGGCTGCTCCCGTTAGGGGTCGCCACAGCAGATTAACTGTTTCCATTTCTTCCTGTCCTCTGCATCTTGCTCTGTCACACCAACCACCTGCATGTCCTCTCTCACCACATCCATAAACCTTATCTTAGGCCTCCCTCTTTTCCTGTTACCTGGCAGCTTCAGCCTTAGCATCTTTTTCCCAATATACTTTGCATCCCTCCTCAGCACATGTCCAAACCAACGTAATCTTGCCTTTCTGGCTTTGTCTTCAAACCTTACAACCTGGGCTGAGCCTCTACTATATCACATGGGTAACATCAGCCTGAGGTATGCAATATGTTCTGTATCATCATAGAGTATAATGTCCCCTTTGGTATGTACCTGACCAGACACATGCAGCAACTGGAATGTCTGCAAAGAATACAGGGAGTAAACACAATGTCTACACTGATTGCCTAAAGCCTTGTCTCTTTACTAAGTATCATACAGAATTCTGAGAGGTCATGTTTGCCTGATGTACAAAGCATTCCAGGACCCTGTTTTGATTAACCTTTTGCACATCTGCAAAACAAACAGTATGAAAACTACTAGATCAACAGGCCTACATTTTGCTTGAGACATAAATAGGACATACTGGAGAAACAGATATGTTTCTCAGAGAATTCCCATTCTCTGGAACAGGCTGCCCATCCATGTGACGCAGAGTATCATCCTAACCCTATTTAAGTGCTAGTTGGACCAGTGGAAGGTTATACAGAAATTCACTTTCATTTCCAATTTGGCACCTTTGTCTTTGTAGACAAAGACAGTCAGTAAATCACACCAATATAAATCAGATTTGTGGGTCACATTTGGGTTGCATGGCTAGGCATATAATGGCCTAGCTCTAGCTGTCGTTAGCCTAGTATACACCTGTGAACCTATGAATCTAACTGTTGAGTACAGGTTTGCACAGTGCAACTTCTTTTCCTTGGGGATATTGGTAGTTTATTGTCATGGAGTTCAGAATTAACAAAGCAATGCACCAGGATTAACATTCCATCATCCCTTCTACTTTTCCTGTCATTTATGAACACCAAATATCCTGAAAAGAATGTGAATCTTTAGCTCTCACTTGAGGATATTTTGGTATGTGCAATAGCAGTGAGAACACTCAAACCTGGAAGTCTGGAAATTTACTGAGTATACTCCTTGAACTAAGAAAAACAACTTTAAGTCCATTTCATTATCACATGGGTAACGTCAGACCTTAGCAATTATCTGTTGAGCTAGTAATTGGACTAGGATTAATTTCACTGTCATCTGCACATAATAGGTTCATTTTGCAGAAATGAAGCTGGCCATTGAGAAATGTGTGTGGTTGACATGTTGCATATGTAGTTGCTATATTTTTAGTAAGTCACGGCAGGTAAAAAACAGAGTGAACAGTACAAAAGTTATGTAGAGACATCTTAATTATTTGTTCTGGAGATACAGAGTATATCTAATGCAGCAATAAAGTTTGTACAGAAAATGTTGAAGGAGAGGCCAGTAACAATATTTATGATTACTAAGCAAAAGCTTGGTATTAAGATTCCTGACAAGTTTTGGTTCATGATGTGCTATTTAGGAGAACTTGTAATAAGGAGATATTAAGTTTGTAGTTTTAAGACTGCACTTGGTATAGTGTTTTCAAAAACCTAAAGTAACAGTGAAGTTTGCAGGTAAGTCTGTTTTCCAGTTGAGACTCTCTGGTGTGATAGTGTCCCTTTATTATGCAAAAGACTTATTACTATCCATGGCAATATCTTCATCATGAATGTGAAGCTTTAGCTATCACTTGGATTCCTTAAGTACATATAGCAACAATAAAAGCACCTAAGACTGGGTGTGCATTGGCAGGATATACACAGTATTGGACTAACACTGCCTTGAAACTCTTAGGAATTTTATGAAATACTGATGTAGTGTATCATATTTACATGGATACGATAAGCTGTGTTATCATTCTTTAGTAATAACAAGCATGTTGTATGTTAGGATTTGGAGAAGTGCCGTAAGTTATGATACATATGACATTTAAGCATTAGGCTTGCTTTGAAAGGACATCGTGGGCATTATTGTTCAGGGGAATACATTCAAAATAACCCAAACAAAACAAACCTATGCTCTTTGGTCAGATATATGATGCAGAATGTTAAAGCCTTGCTTGTCATTCTGATGACCTCGTATCTATTAAAAAGGGGTAGTAGGGAAGGGAATTAGTGAACTGCTGACTGGGCTCATCCATGTTACATGAAGACATGGCAGATGGTCTGCTGCTGGACTAGTCCCCAATGGTAATAAGGTGTCTTGGCAAATACAAGATGGGGATGAGTGTACACAAGCAGCATGTAAATAACCGTAGAAGTCACTTAGCATGTGAAGAAGTCTGCATAATGAACAGGCAGTGTAGTGTAGGACTACTGCTCTCCAAGGCTATGAGTAGAAGGGACACAGATCACTGAAAAATTCCCATTGGATGCCTGAATCATGCCCTCCCATGACTGGCTCATACACACTAAGAAATAATAGGATGCTTATGTTATGATAGACTTAATGGTCAGCAAAAGGGAGATATAAAAGGCAGGAAAAACATGCTCTTTGGATTGATTGGTCGGTCACTGACCCATAAAAAAAATTATAGGCGACACTTATCACTTTATATTCTTAGGCCTGTGGTTGGATACTTCCCTGCCCTTTAAATATCATTTAGAGAAAATTAAATCAGAAGTCAATAAACTTTTATTTTGAGCAGAAAAAATCTCGCTCTAGCTCATCCAAGATATTCAAAAAGGAATTCTTCTTTTCTCACTCGTATATGACTTAGTTTCCCTCTTTATATTCACTTCCTCAGAAACCTTTCACTCCTGCAATCCACAGTTAACCACATTTGCCAGTTTATTATATTAAATCCAAGATATGAACATCATTATTTATTCCTACTATAAGTAAAATTCTTCCAATATAAAAGCATATCGATTTTAACAACGCTACTTCATCATTACCCAAATTAATTTAATTTCCTACTCCTCCCTACTCAGCATGCTAACTGCTCTTTACAACTCATACCATGTATTCTAGCATGCCAGTGTTTTACTATATGTACTGAACATCAATGACATCTTTATACTATTTTAAATATACATTTCCTTTAACTTCCCATAGTTATCTGAGCAGGACAGTGCAAATGAAGAATTCTTTACTTAACTTTTTTTGTCTCCTCCTTCACTAACCTGCTATTTATTCAGTTCCACTTTTTCCTTTACTTCCTTTTCAATTGAAGTGCTCCATTTTCCAATCCGGGCAACACTCTGGTCAAACAAGTTGAAGGTACACTGCACTGCTTTTTCCTGCTGTCCAATCGAATGAACTCCAAAGTACTGCTATTTAGTGTTTCTTGCTCTTTTTGCCAGGATACAAAGCACGGGAAGAGAGCAAGAACCAATCAGTAACCCTCCAGCCATCCACATCACATATGTGACTGCAGTCGTGGCAGTCCGATCCTCTTCCATTTTACCGCAGTTACAAACCGCATAGACTTCTGGGCATCTGTCACTGATACCTTCTCTTTTTAATCTGGATTGATTTTACAGCAGTCCGGATTTATAGAAACTATTTTTTTTTTTTTTAAACTTAGAACCTGCCGAGCACGCATGCATGCAATTTCAGTTCTGGGACTTTAGCAGTGAGTGAGTCAGTCAGACTCGCAGCTAACTGAGCTAACTAAGCAGTATTATTTTATTTACAATAATAAATATTTTATCTTTCTTTTTCTTTCTTTTCACAGCTGGGGGAGGCTGCAGCCCTGCAGTCCGATGGCACTATCTGCCCCTGGAAAATCGACAAGACCCTCCAAGGACATTTCAAAAAAAGTTGTTGGACATAGAGCATAAACTGGTGAAGGTGAGAATGTATATTTAAATGAGTGTGTAAAGTGTAAGCAGGTCCCTAAAGGTCTATGCTTGTATAAATTTCCCAACAGTATTGTGTTGAAAGAAGATGAAAAACAGGAATTATCTGATATGTTTGATCATTTTGGAGTAGAATTAGTGCAATTTTTGATAAGACTTAATGTTTTGCACATAAATGAGCTTTTAGAAGAAGTAACTATTTTAGACGGAGAGATTACTAGTGATTTGATGTTTGAATTCAACACAGTTAAATATAAAAATATGTTTGTAAAAATAGAGAGACAGGTGGATATCAATATACAGAGCAAAAAGAAAAAAATTACTGAGGGATGAGGAAGAATATAGGAAAGGATTAGCTTATCCTTTGCCAAGGGTTCACATTTATTCTGCGGAGAGATGTGACATGCATGATCCAGACACAAATCATAGGAGGAATTACAATGTTAATAATGAACAAAGGATAGAAGTGGGTGATGATGAACCCCTCCCCCCCAAGAAGGTCTGAAAGGATATGGAATAGAAACAAACAAAATAGTAACAACAACGATTTTTTTTCAACAAGCCCCAACACCCAATGGCACCAGGAACAACCCGAGGGGATGGATATGGGGGAGAAACAACAATTTGAACTACCCATTGTTTCTTTATTTGATAATAAAAACAATTTAGGAGTGAGTAAAAATATAAATGTGTCATATGACTGTAAATTATTGAGTTTACAGGGTTTTAATGTATTTAATTATACAGCTACAGAGATCAGTAAGACACATTTTACACTCTTTAAGAAAAGTGGCAGATTTGTTCCATGTCATAAAATTTCATTACCAGATATCGTGACTGAAACTAAACTCTATTCCAGGAAATTAAATTTTCAGTTCATGTTTCAAAAACAGGATAATTTGAGGTCCAAAAGAGGCAATGCAAGTGATTTATTCAAACGGAAGAGTACATTTAACCGCCGAATTCATCCCACTATTTCAGCATATGAACAAGTATGCTCTAAGGAAATGTTTTTTTTACTTAAAAAAGGAAAAATGAAATTTTACAATCTATCAAAGGAGGAAGTGAAGCTGTTGAAACAATTGAGAAAGAATAAAACATTTAGAATAATGAAACCTGATTGGGGGGGGTAGTTTTGGTTGACAATATAGACCACGGCACTCATATGTTAGAAATATTCTGTGATACAGAGAAATACTCAGAGGCATCTTACAATGAGGTTATGATTGCCCATAGAAAAGTGCAATTGTTTCTAGAAGATGCATTGTTTCAAGGAGTAATATCAGAACAATTATTTAATTTTCTCAGAAATGAACACCCTGTTATCCCACAAGTTTTTGGAATTCTAAAAGAACACAACAATAGGAAAGGATTAGCTTATCCTTTGCCAAGGGTGATTATTGCAGCATAAGGGCATGCCACTTACCCCCTTGATGTGTTTATAGATAGACTATTTAAGAACACAGTGTTTTGTATTGATTTTATACTCAAATACTCATGGGATTTCTTATCTAGAATCAAACAGGAATGATATAGTAGCACATGTTTTTTTTCAATGTTGGATGTGGTGGACTTATATGGATCTTTTCACAGAAGCCATTACTGAACTCACCAATTTAAATAACACTATGGTGGGTTTTACAGTTAGTATTATGGAATTGATTCTGGAGAATAATTATTTTACATTCGAAGGAAGTTTCTTCAGACAAACCAAAGGAGTGGCAAAGGGGGGGAGGGCGTCAGGTGTGCCCCCATTTATGCCAATTTGGTTGTATATGCTTGGGAATAAAAAAACATTTTCATTCCCAGATGTTAGAATAAATGAGTTACATATTTACAGTTTTTGTATGACATTTTTATTCTGTGGAGGGATAATTTAACTGATATGTATGATTTCTTGGAACATCTAGAAAATACTTCAAGTTTTTGAAATTTACAAATTCCTTCTCAGATTCTGTCATCAATTATTTAGATGTCACCCTGGTAAAAGATCCTGTAAATTATATTTTACTTCTAAAATACACAGGAAGAAAACTTTCTCAAATAATTATTTGGATTATCAGAGTTACCACCTGAAGCACACAAAACAGAACATATTTAAGGGCCAATTAATACGTGGAGCCCATATGAGTTCTAGCTGGGATATTTTTAAGACTGAATTATTGAATATTATTTCACTTTTTTCTGAAAGAGGTTATCCCAGCGATTTAATTCTTAGAATTAGTATAGAGGTAGCACAGGAATGGGGTGTAAGATTCAAACAGATCTTAGGCATAGGAAAAGAGAATGCCTTTTTCTTTAAAAAAAGGGGGATAAAACTTTTGAACATTGTATGGTTTTACCCCACAGAGAAGAGTTTAAAGAGATAAAGGACATCATGGAGAAGAACTGGGTAATATTTTCACCGATAGTGACCTCCTAAGAGTTGTTGGGGAACAACCACAATTTGTATATAAGATGGGGAAGAACTTAAAATATTTGTTTGAACACCCCATTCAAATTTCTGTTCTAAGTAGAAGGGGCACTAATAAATGTGGCAGTTGCTTGAGTGTACATATATTTTTGATGAACTTTGGTGTGTTTTAACTAATGTTGTTAACCCTGTACAATTTCAATATGGTAATTGTGCTACGAAAGGGTTGGTGTACTTGGCAGTGTGCACGTCCTGTAGTTTTTACTATGTTGGCAAAACAGAAAGATAATTGAAAAAACGTATCTAAGAACACACTTATGCAATAGCTAATCAAAATGAAAATAATGCATTATTTAAACATTCAGTGAGATGTACCAACTTTGTTGAGTTTAAGTTTGGAATCTTAGATGTTATTCAAAGAAACAATAGAGGGGGGATGGTGGGAAATTTAAACAGAACAGCGGGAACTGAAATGGCAATTAACATTGACTGTGACTGTGGGACCTGATATTAATGAAAATATTTCTATGTTGAAATGTAGAGCATTGGTTAGGTAAAAAAAAAGCTGGATTTTATACTTGAATTTTTGAAGTTTATGGTATTTTATTCGGAAACGGGCGGCCACAGTGGTGCAGCATTAGCATTGTTGCCTCACAGCAAGAGGTTCTCTGGTTTCTATCCTCGACTGGGGTGCCTTCTGTGCAGAGTTTGCATGTCCTCCCTGTGGTCTTGTGGGTTTTTCCTCCAGGTGCTCTGGTTTTCTTCCACATATCAAAGACATGCTGTAGGTGGATTGGACACTCTAAATTGGCCCTAGGCATCAGTGTGTGCATGTGTGTTCCTTTTGTGGAAGATTGGGTGCCGGGCTGGTGACTTGACACCGTAACAACTCTACTGCCAATCATGGGCAACAGGTGATTTGCTGTGGCGACCCCTAACTGGGAAAATCTGAAAGAAGAAGAAGATGGTAATTTATTCGGAAACAGTATTTTTTTACTTTAATTGTGTTAATTAATTGATTGGCATCACTGTTTGTGGATGCTCAGTTTGTAGAGTAATTCTGATGAAATCTCAGAACTATCAGAGATGAAAGCGCTCAATAAACTGATGGTGTTTTTCATAACAGTTGGTTTGAAGTATGGATATCTTTCAGCAGCTGGTTCTTTTTTATTGTGTGGTCAACTATTGTCCAGTAGCCACAGGTAGCCCAGTTTTTTATTCATTTATATTGCAAAACAAAAGCATTAACAAATTCCCTGTATCAAAACAGCCATTTGACTGTCATACATAACAACTTGTGGGGCTAACATTCAGGATACATTTTCACATTCCTGAGGGCACATCAATAGAGAAAGTAAAATACTTAATACAACAAAAGGAGGTATGCTGTATCTTGAAGTATTTTAAATAGAATGTACAAGAAAAAAATAATGACTCAAGCCGAAATATTTCATGCAATAATAGTATGGTACTAAAGAGAGTAGATATCTTATTTCTTTAAGAAAGATTAAGGGACAGCTTTGGAGAAAAAATGGCATATATGTCCTTAACAGACATGATGAGGAGTTTTGTAGGTCTTGTTTTAAAGAATGGGAAGGCACAGCAGTATCCTAAAGTGGTAGAACTGATATTGTAGCATTTTACTTTTGTCACTCAGGAAAAATGGAGATTCGGGAAAAAATGAGGCTTGCTGTAGACCTATGACCTTAAAGGCAGTACGGATGTTTGGAGAGAATTGCATTCTGAAAGTAGGCAATGCAGTTGTTTGAGAAACTATCTAGCTTTGGCCAGTTTCATGGACAGCTTTCTTCAGAAGTCGAGTGTGATTAACTGAGTGGAAGAGATATTGGTATACCAGAAATATTTATGCTTATGCACCAGTCATTACTCTGGAATTAAGACAAAATTACCTCAAGGGCTAGGGATAGAGCTGGTGGGATGCTAAAGAAACATTTCAGCATATGGAAACAAAGCTTAAATAAGAACAAACTGGGAAGTCATGAGCTTGGATTGTAGTGGTGGGATGGAGTCAAGGCAGTACTTCAGGGAAGGCTTATTGGGATTAGGGACTCGTAGCAAAATAAAGGAGGTAGGATAAATCAGTGTTCTAGAATGAAATTATCAGGTATCCAGCAAAAAGTAAGGAGAGAGAATGTGAAGGACTTCCTAAAAATGGAAAGAAGTATTCTGGAAGAGTTGGAAAAAACACTTATTACGGCTCAGAGGTCAAGTGGAGAGGTTGAGTAAGGGAATATTATCAACTATTGGAGACTGTATTGGTAAACAATAAGGTAAACAAGTAGAAAGCTATTAGTGAAGAATTGTAAAGTGAATAAAACAAGGCAGAGAATCACAAATATATGAAATTAGGTGGACCAAAGTGTTAGTAATGATATGGAAATCTGAAGAATTTTAAGGAGTTTAATAATCACCATATAATGGTTGTTATTTGGGCCTCTTCCTAAAACCTAGGCCTGGTTTACTTAGGATGGGATCTACAGAATTGCTGCAGAAGCTCTCAGAAAAGATGACCATCTAGTAACACGTGTTGATGCTGCTAGATCCTTAAGGGATATAAAGAAAACATGTGGTCAGAGAGTTTTCCAGTGGAGCTGTATAAATGGTGGTAGATTGAGACTGTCAAATCCTGAAATAAAGAATATGACATTTAATCAGAAACAAGTTTCCTGTCTAGATCATTTAGAAGAGAAACGGTGCTGTTTCTGTACAAAGAAAGAGAGAGAGAGAGAGAGAGAGAGAGAGAGAGGAAGCCATTGAGCAAAGTAGCTATATCTTCTTCTTCTTCTTCTTCTTCTTCCGGCTTTTCCTGGTTAGGGGTTGCCACAGTGGATCACCTGTCAGCACATGATTGGCAGTGGAGTTTTACAGTGTTGAGTTGCCAGCCCAGCAAGCAACCTTCCACAGAAGGTGCACACATGTACGTACTCATGCCTAGGGCCAATTTAGAGTATCTAATCCACCTACAGCATGTCTTTGGGATGTGGGAGGAAACCGGAGCACCCGGAGGAAACCCATGCAACCACAGGGAGGACATGCAGACTCTGCACAGAAGGCACCACAGCCAAGGATCCAACCGGAGAACCTCTTGCTGTGAGGCGGCAATGCTAACCACTGCACCACCGTGGCCACCCGAGGAAAGTAGCTATATATCAGACTAATTTTAAAATACAGATGGCAAGATCTTAGCAAACTTTTTCCCAGGTAGACTGGAATAATTGTTACTGACCATAATCACAGAAGAGCAATTTGGATTGCTGAAGGCTATCCAGGCAGTAGACAATTAGTGAGCGATTATGAATGTTTTTTGGATGACTGATATAAATGGCAGCATAGCAGGGTGGAGGTGGGGTTATCCTTTTTTACTTGCAGAAGGAATTTGATTTTGCAGGTTGAATTTTTCTTTGAAAAGCACTTTGGAGGATAGGACTCAGTCAGTACCTTGCAACATGGGTCAAAGATCTTTACTTCAGTTCAGAGCTAAACAGTTAACAGTTGTGGTAATAGTGATATTTCAAAGGCCAAAAACATCCAAAATATGACTAGGCAAGAATAATTTCCTATGTACTGGATTACTTATTTTGTTACTTAACAACTAGTCATGAAACTTCAAGCCATGATGATAAGTGAAACATGATTCAGGTTTAGGCTCAGAAGGAATCTAATACACATTTTCTCAGAATGCTTCTGTGCCAAAGACTTATAGAACATGTTGTTAGACATTTTGAAGGATGTATATGAAAATTTGCAGGGAACATTTTGGGAATTCTATTTTTGTAATATAGATCCACCTCAGTTTAAAACTGGGAGAAAGACAAGTTAAAGTGCTGAGTATTTTATCTACGGAATTTAATCTCATTATTGCTAAAAAAGCAGAAAGCATCTTATAAGAATAAACAAAAAAGAACATATAATACATTCTTTACATTCTTTTCAGTGGATAGGATAATCAAACAACACAAGTGTGACCGGGGATGGTACCACTGTAACAGCCAGATGTCACAAACTGTGGTGGCAAAATGACTGACAAGAATGGGGTTTGAATCTAACCATTGCTGGCCAAATAAGCAAGGGTGAAGTAAAAGCAATAAAATAAACATGAGTTTATTTCAATAAATAATTAAAAAATATATAACCTGGACCCAAAAGCATAAGGAGTATATGCATTGCTATCCAAGGTATAGGCTTTCAACATCCATACCTAGGCTATACTGCACATGCACTGCTGACAGGCCCCTTAATCACTGTTCTGTCTATGAGCACATCTTTTCCAGTACCTCTTTAACATGGTAATTGACTTTCACACAAAGAATATTTATATACATAACACACAGTTCCCAGGGATGATTGGTAGAATTCTCCAATTCTCTACAACTTTCTTCCTTGATGCTGTAATGCTGCCACCAATCTGGATTAGGTTCAGTGACACCCATTCACCATCTGCTCTTAAACATGAAATATAAACACATTAATATATTTAGTCGGAGTAGGTCTAAGCAATCTAATGGGAGATGTGTAATACACAGCTTTTTAACCAGCAGTGCATCTAATGCTTAATTTCTTCTCAGCTACATACCATATCATAAATATATATAATAAATAATGGATGATAGTCACAAGAGCTTAAAGATGAACAAATTAAGTTTTCTTACATGATAAAGAAAACACTGCAAATGCAGATTATGTAGGTGGGAGGTTGGCATAATGGTAAAGTTGTTTACCTTAAAGAAACAAGGTGCAGGGTTTGGCTCTCACATGGATTAATTGTCTAGGCTTAAAATGGTCCAAAAGGGCAAATAGCCTAGTACCAACTAATTAACCTCCTATTACAATAGACACGGGATTGCTCACACAGTGAAATAAAGTAAAAAGCAATAACGTAGGATGCACACAGACAAAAAAACACAATGTTTTAGATACAAAATTTCCCTGGCTATCTCTTACATCAGAAACAATGTTCCTAACTGCCATGATTTAGATAAACTAATAAATTCCGTTCAGGTAGATATCTCTTCAAGACAGATATCCCACATAGACAAATCAGTTTAGTATCTTCACATAGCATAGCATAGCACACATTTATATGCAATGTTTTCCGCCAAAGCTCCAATGTTTATCCTATGAGATCATCTTCTTGCTGCTGGCCTGGAAAAAAACAAGTACCTAGACCAATCATTCTACTTGTCATAGCAAAGTTTCTCAGGAATGAATGTTTAATCACAGTAGTCTTGCTCCAATATAAATTACTAATTTAGATCCAAGCCAGCTTCTTTCCCTTGGCTCCACCCTGTGTGTTTTACTGATACATGGGTGAATAATTCCATCAGAAACTGCAGCAATTACATCTCAAAATACAGGTCTTGGTCTTCATGTCTTTTATCATACTCACAGGAGAATACAGCAAGTCTGGAAATCCAGCACCCTTCAAAAGTCATACCCTCTTCTTTTATATTCAGAAAGGCAAACATACATATATATTCTAAACAGTGAAAACAAACACACTGATTGCAGATGAACAAGAGTGAACAGAAAGAGAGAAACAAATTACATTTTAACTCAGTTTTTTTTAACCTAATATTACCCTGACATTGCAACAAGATTACAGGGGAAACTACATATGCTAGAAAAAGATTGGTCAGAGTGCTGTGATTGTATTACATGGATATAATGCAATAGCATTGCACTTACATTTTCTACTTGACTGCTTATCTGCAAGAACTTGATGGCTTACACCATTTTCTTGGGTATTGTTCTAATAGACAAATGTGGGGGGGGGGGTCTATGCACAAACTAAGTTTTAACAGCTTATTACTGGTTGAATGATTCCTGTCAGAGCATCTTTCAGGATTACACATTTATATACATCATAATAAATAATAATACATGTACTCAATTCCCTACTGAGTTTATTTGTTATCAATTTAAATATTTTGTTTGTTTGTTAACTGTATTAAGCAGGGTATTGGACTAGTCTATTATGGACCAATTTAAGCCACAGACAGGAAATATAAAATGCAAAAAAATGAGAATATGTACCAAGGTATAGTAAAGTAAATTAAACTACCCACTTAGTTACTATACAAATATATTTTCAGACCTCTCCCTTGATGGTAGATCTAAAATAGAAGATAATTGTCCTTTTGCAGGAGGAGAATATTAAGACCTGTACCCTTCTGGACCACATCAAGATATTGTAGATTTCTGAGAGCTGGCTACTTTCGTAGGACCATTCCATTTAACAGAAGCCTGCAGTTCCTCTGTAGATGCCTATAATTTATTTAAGATATTTTGGCATCATCTGGAGAGTTAAACGTGGAAGAAACTTCACGTTTTGTTACCCATAATGTTGCTGGGAAAACTTAGTTGTATTTGAAAACCCAAGTTCACAAATTCTATAGGAGAGCAACCTGTTTCCACCTGCTGAAAAGTTGAGACAAATAGTCTTGTATAGCACAGACAATATTGTATACTAATTTTGTATAGCCAACATAGTTAATATGGCTCATTATCTGAAGTGTGAGCTCTATAATTGTGAGTCCTACAACTACAAAAATAAAATGCAACAGGCAAGGAAATAAAGTGAATGCTAAAACTCATTATCAAGGCAAGTTGCACTGTCATGCCATAAAACAATTCAGAGTGGAGGCTTTGCTATCCTGCATTCCCCAATACTGAAGGTTTGTACCCCCCAGCATTACTGCAACTTACATATACTAATCCCAACACTCTTTGTTTCCAAGTAAGGGGAGTTTTCGGAGGAACCACAACAAGAGACTATATATATATATATATATATATATATATATATATATATATAAGTGCTACAGCATCCTGAAAGCCCAAAATCATGAAGACCAAAATCCTGAAAGTTCAAAATACTGAAAACTCAAAATACTGAAAACTCAAAATCCTGAAAACACACAGGATACCAACATTTACTATATTCCAGCACAAGTACATACAGAAGCAAATAAAACACAAACTATATTACTGTTCTCCAAGTATAAGCAGGGAGCAAGCACCTCCTGTGTAGCGAAGTGCAATCTTGGAGTTGATATTTTTAAGTAGCAGGAGGTGCGGGTGGCACAGCCCCCCCCCACATGGGGGGTGCAGGGGGGCTTGTCCTCCTGCATATAGTTGAAGGGCAGTATGTTTCTGTATGCACTTGTGCTGGAATATAGTAAGTGCTGGTATCTTGTGTGTTTTCAGGATTTTGAGTTTTCAGTATTTTGAACTTGCAGGATTTTGGTGTCAGGATTTTGGTCTTCAGGATTTTGGGCTTTCCGGATTCTGTAGCACTCCTATATATATATATATATATATATATATATATATATATATATATACACACACACACACACACACACACACACACACACACACACACACACATATAGATAGATAGAAAGCTACAGACACAGATATAGATATAGCTATATATGTATATTCAGACTATGACAGTCGCCTTGAGTGGAGAATTTTTTTGTAAAATAAACATCTGCTTTGTCATCAAATACATTAAAGATAAATTTGTTTTATTACAAAAGTGCTCATTATACTGCAAATAAATAATCAAGGAATCCTTAACATGGAATGTCTTGCCACTATTGTTCATCATTGGGCAGCTGAAGATTCATTTTTGGTATATTCATCAATAACTGGGACTCTTATATAGAAGCAAACATTTCTTTACTGCAGCAACCAAGACTACCCTTGCAAAAACATTTTTACTTCCCTCTCTTCTTTATGGTGCCCCTATCTTAACTAACTTACAACATTCTGCCCTAAGCAAGTTGGAACAGTGCAAAGCTGCAAAGTTTGCCACAAACTCTAAATATCACACACACCACTGTAAACCACTCCTAGAATTAAACTGGCTTTAAATACCCAACAGACTTCCCTTTATTCAGCTATCTACCTTGCATAACCTTATTTCCAAGCCTGCACTAGCCAATCTAGTCACACCTTACACAGCAAATCGATCCCTATGATCAAAAGGCAAAAGTCTCTTAACTATCTCAAAACCCACAAGAAAACCTGGTCACTCTCTGTATCATACTCTGTCTCTATACATTGGAATTCACTACCTTTAGCTACCAGGTCTATGCCTGGCCTACCCCATTTCAAAGCCTCTTTAAAAAATCATTTCAAAAATACATGGCTCTCCTCCTGCATAAAGCCTGCCTAATGCTCAGGTCTTCCTCTTCTGTCACATTTCAATCCCTCATAGACTGCAAGATCCTAAAGCTCTTCTAATTCCTTCTCCGTTTCTATACCATATCCTTAAGCTACTGCTCAGGCTTTATTGCTTCTATTCTTCTTAACTCTCTCTTGCTATATGTCTGCATCACTAACTTTCTGGCTGCTATTTTCCTAACTGAAGCTAACATTCTATTTTGCATGCACTGCAACAGTCAATGTCACATATTGTACTACCTATGTCATTTTTTTTTGACACTGTCTACATCATGTATGATAAGAATGACTATTATCGTCTTTAATGTTTTAACTGTATAGAGTTGTCTAGAGGTGTAGTAATATATTACAACATCTTGTAGCAGTTTGTTCTTTCAACTTATTTTTGTATAGTATTTCAAATATAATCTTTACTGTATTGGATTATACTGTATTTGTATTATACAATATGTGGAGCTTTTCTCCCTGGGCCTCTGCTGAAAACGGGTTCTGTAGACCCAGTCAGACCACCCTGGTAAACAAATGTCTAATAAATAAATAAATAAATATTCCACTCTACTTCACATACAGACACACACACACACACACACACACACACACACACACACACACACACACACACACACACACTCGCGCTTCTGGTGTTGTGTTATGGTGGAAGGTCAGGTAAGTATCTATGTTTAAATGTGTTGGTTAGAGGTTTATTGTGTAAGTGTGTGCTGTGACTGTGATGTGTGTGTGCGAGGGGAATGTAGGTGTGTGGTGGTGTTTCCTGTGTTTGTATATGTAGTGCGACCTTGGAGTTAGAATATTTAAGTAGGGGGTGGGTGGGGGGTGCACGGGTGCTTGCCCCCCTGCTTGTCTGTAGTTTAGGTTTGTGTTTGTGTTCTGGGGGAAGGTGTGTATATGTGTATGTGTGTGGTGTATGTTGAGTGTAGTTTTCAGTAGTTTGAATTTTGCGGTTTTGATGTTTCGGTATTTTAGTGTTTCGAGTATTTGGTCTCGGGATTTTTGGCTGTCGGTAGTTTGGGTTTTTGGGATTTAGTAGTGGTATACATATATATATATATATATATATATATATATACACATAGAGTGAGATAGATATAGATATAGATATATGTATGTATGTATATGTGTGTGTGTGTTATATGTATGCATGCATTTTTCCCAATTTTGTATCCTTAGTCTAAGTATTCCACTGATCAAACAGGTCCTTACACTCTCAGTAGTAACTTATTAAATGTCATTTCCTTTATCCTTAAAGTTGAGGAATTTGCAGATTAAATGCTTAAACCAACCATCTCTCTGTTATAATTCTGTTCTCCCATTCCACCTTGTAATTACAAAATGTAACCATTAAGGACTGGAAGTGATTCTCAAGAAATTTAATTAGATCAGCATCTTCCATTAAATCCAGCAGACCAGTCATATAGAAGTTATTTCTTCCACTGTGGTGTTTACTTTTCATTCAGTTATGTAGCCATCATTTTTTTGTTAAAGTGCATATTTTTCGACAGCCCTCAACTTTATTTAAATTTAACTGCAACAGACTGCAACTGCAACATTGCCTGTTGTTATCCTAGTCATTTATTTTTTTTACTTTCTAAACATCTTGGAACATTGCAGTATTAACCTGCCAAGTTTCTCAGCTGTATCCATATTGTCAAAGTCTATTGTTACCATTCACCACTGTAATCTTCTTATATGATACCTGCTACAGGTATGAAGCTTACCTCATAGCTGAAACAGAGGATAGCAACCTTCATCACAAGAATAGTTGATGGACTTTTTCTTGTTCCTGATGTGACATAGAATCCTTATGCCAAATCTGGGACATACATTATGCCAGAATGAGGGCAGAGGTGTGAAGAGGAAGATGCAAGCAAGCATGGTATTTGTTGAATGTAGTCTTCACCATCAACAAAATATGCAATGGATTTTTTATAGTGCTATTGATTATAGATAGAGGGAGAAAGAACAGACTGATTGTTAAGGAGGAAAAGGGCATCCTGCTTACTGAGATTTGAATTAGTAAAAGACCTTTAGGTGGTAAGAATGAGGTAAATATAGATGGATGTGTTAATGTGAAAACGATACGATCTTGGAAAAAATGGGATGGAAGAAGGAAATGGGCTGTAACACTTTGGGAAAACGTTTTCCCAGAAAAGCATGAGAGGGATTGACAGAAAGGTGATCGGATAAGGAAGATCAGCTGGTAAGGTGGAAGGAAGGGGAAAAGAGGAGTTTACCAAAGTTCAAACTTGGAGAAAATGAGCCTTTCTAACAGAGAACAGGGATGATGTTTGGCCATTAAGGAAGGAACCGAGAGAGAAAGACAGGTAGAAAAATCCTCACTGAAAAATAGATTGAAGTTCGGAAGGAGAGGTAAAGACAGAGAGGAGTAACACGGCATGAAGTTATTTCAAATGAAATGAGCGCATGAAGAAAGGGTAAGAAAGGATGAAATTGAGATGTGAGAAATACGTCAAAAGTCTAAGGTGTGCTACAGTATATGGGATTAGCACGTATATCCTTAAATGATTTTTACTTCGGAAGGAGGATAAGAAAATATATGGAGATGGAAAGACAAAGACAAGGGTACAGTGCATATGTTTATGGAGTGCACAGAGATACAATTAATTAAAAAAAAGCAAGTAGCTTCTGGATGAACATTTTTAGAAAGATTCCATGGTAAACTTGGATGCATACTTTGCATACAGGGACTGGCAAAACTGACAGTGGGATATTATGCAGTGAAAACAGACCATTGATGGCTTGAGCATATGCAACCAGTATCCTTTCCTTCTACAGCTAAGGATTGGTAAACTATAGAAATGAGAAGATAATATCTGCTTCCTAACTTTTTTGAAAGATAAGCAGAAATTATTAAATAGCAAGCCAGCTATAAACTATGTAGTAAGAAATGAGGGACAGTAAGGTATGAATTGGTTGTTTATGGAGGAAGACAGAGTAGTAGCAGTAAACTTGTCACAAGGTAGTTTTAATTTGAGACCAAGGGATAATGGGGGTTATACAGTTGGGGAAGTTGTTCTTCTTCCGGCTTTTCCCGGTTTGGGGTTGCCACAGTGAATCACCTTGTCCTCTCAGGATTGGCAGTGGAGTTTTACGATGTCATGTTGCCAGCCCAGTGCCCAACCTTCCACAGAAGGCACACACACACACACTCACACCTAGGGCCAATTTAGAGTATCCAATCCACCTGCAGCATGTCTTTGGGATGTGGGAGGAAACTGGAGCACTCGGATGAAACCCACATGACCACAGGGAGGACATGCAGACTCCACACAGAAAGCACCCCAGCTGAGGATCGAACCAGAGAACCTCTTGCTGTGAGGTGGCAGTGCTAACCACTGCACCACCATGGCTGCCCCCATAAAATGAAAAGAGTATGGTCTTAAAATAATTTAGAGAAACTCACATGTCAGAATTCATAGACATTTAACAAATTGTATTGTACAATTTAGAGATAGTCATGGCAATACCCAAGTTGTGTGTCATTCAAAGACACAGATAGCATATAGCAATGGGCAAAATAAAGCAGTATGCAGCACATGCTAATTCTGCAAATGAAACTGAAATAAGGAACCCCATGCAAATAAGCTAGACAGTGTATGCAAATGCCAGCACATAAAACAGTGGACTGAGTCAGACATGTATAAAATGGGCAAGCTGCACCACAACACATACCTATACATTCAGCAAGATCCATGGTGCCACTTCCTTTTCTGTATTTGTCCACAGCTTCTGTCACTCCTTTCTGGATAATTTTATCAGCTAGGGTTAATGCTATGGACAATCTAACCCCCTTTCTGTACTATATACATGACCACAGCATCCCACACTGATTTTAGCAGTTGCTTATAAGCTGCAATTTATATTATGCACAGGTTTTTCTACTCCACTGAGATAGTGTTGGATTGCCTTAATATATTTCCCACGAAGTGGTAACCCCTTGTGATAAAATCTCCATTGCACATTGTTGTACTCTGTCACAAAACTACAGGCAGATGGCGAAGTTTCATGCCAGTATCCTTCGCTACCAGTTAGATGTGCATCACAATGTCTATCTCAGTGTGACTGAAATGTACCGCAGGGCTTCTTGTTCTTGCTGAGATATTTTTTTCAGGCAGGATTTCTACTCTGCCTTTGTAAATCCTCTGTTAGTTCTATAAGCTGCAATTCTACTGATTCTTTTTTATAATCTTTGTATTTCGTAGTTGTATGCCAATGAGTGTATCGTGCAAATTTCTACCAGTGCTTTATATAATGGTAATGAGGGTCACTTGTTATATTAGTTATTTTAACAAGGCTTATTATCACCATTGTTTCTAAATTACTGGCTTCGAATATTGCTTTCCACTAACATGTTGAAAGTAACCTTGATTATCATAGTCACTACAATGCATGTGAACTGCATATTTCTATGTACAGCATATGTATGTATGTAGGATCACAGATTAGTGCTGTATGCATTCTTAGTAGCATGTCAATGTGCTAGGAATAGACAAAAGAAACATGATCTCTAGATATACATCTGTCTGTACAGAGCTGCACTAGGCTACACAGGGCTGACATTTTTTCCTTAAGTGGACCTGAATAATTGACCTTTGCTAGTTCAGGTCTTAAAGAAAGCAATGCTCCAGCATGGTGTGCCAGAGAGAGAGAGAGAGAGAGAGAGAGAGAGAAAGCGAGAGTATTGTTCAGTCTTCACAGGGACTTTCAGGGGCATCTACTGGGGTAATTTGATGGGCCCTTGCAGGAGGTAGATGACTGGCACATGGTGACAGGATAATGAGTCGGGGCATTGGCATCACCTTTCTGGTGAGCACTGTTGGCATTGCTTAAGGAACCTGAAAAAGCTCCATCATGACCTGCTTTAAGAGTGGGAGACAGACGTTAGGGAAGACAGAGAGAAATGTACTGTGAGCATTTTTATTTTTAAAAGTGCTATTACCTACTAATATCTTGTTTTGCATTTACTTGGGACTGACTATTTTGTTTTCTAACAGCAGAGGAACATGAGCTTAAACTGTTTGGATATCACAAAAGCAGGATTGTTTTGTCTTTGCAGCAGGATATGTATAATGTCTGTCTCAATTCAGTACATGACTGAGATGTAATTTCTAACATACGTATATTAATTTCCCCCATTCCATTGCCCTTCTGCAGTTTCTGTTGTGCAAGAGGAAGTAGTGATGACATACTCAGTGTGGCTTATTGGCCCTTGGTTAGCAGAAGCTGCACTGGCTGCCTATTCTGAGGGAGTTGATGGATCCTTTATGGAAAGGGACGTGGACTGGTTATTGGTTCTTTCTGTGAACACTTCAAGATTGCATAGGGAAGGCTTGTCTTATGAAAGTTGAACCAGAGGAATCTACCCAGGCATCCTGGCATCAGGTTTGGACACTGATGGCTACCAAGGTGCATCAGGAACTCACTGCCTGCCTTAGTAATATGGAACAGCTTCCCCTGCAGTTTGTGAAGTCACTTTACCAGCAGGACACATCCTTTGGACCACTGGGGGATTACTCTGCCATAATAATGGCCACCCACGTGAGCACTGCATGAGTTTGTTGCCAGGACTCTACCTTATCAGCCCTACCATATCCCATCCTGGTGTCTTTCCTAGCTTATGTTTTATTCCACACTCCTCACGCATCACCAGTTATTTATATTTTGTATAACTGTGTCTATCCAGCACCCTCTCAACTAATTTTTGCTTATTTTCCTATATATCTGATCTGAGTTTCTTGTTCATTTGTCTGCTCCATTATCTGCCTTTCTCATCCACAGCCTTCCTTATCTATCCTTCATTTCTATATATAAAAACACGGTCTCTTCACCTGAAAAATGTAACCTTTCCACACATCTGTTTGTCACATTATGACTGAACTTGTCTGTTTCCCTGATTATTGTTCCTCCATTCCTGCTTTATTGTTTGTCACATTTCTCTCCAGTTTCTATGATGAGCAGGACTTACACTTTACTATGGGGTCCCACAGTAGTGTATCTGATGGCTGTCCATTTTGGACTGGACAAGCATGTGGTGCAGCTGTGTGGCACAACATTGCACACGTGCTCTAGACTGCCTTCCTTGTGACATATATCAGCATACTCTCTCACCCTACTGTAGCATTTCTCCAACCATGTAATAGCACTGTGCTGCTTTCCTTATTAACAGTATGCTTCTCTTTAATTGCAAGATCCCTGGCTCACCCTGATGCAGCTATTTAATGCCTAATACATGTCTGATTGTCTCTGTGGCACTTCCGACAGTGACAGCTTTGAAAATTATTACTGCTTAGGTGTGCAGTGCTAATTTATGAAATCCGTTCTCACTATCACTTGTAACTGAAGTAATTTGTCATGTCAAAATGTATTAATAGTGCAAAAAGAATGAGAAATACTCCAGAAGACAGAAACTGACCTTGCTGCTGCCTATAAATATTAAATGAAAGCTTTTAAAACCAGAATACTACAGTAGTATCTTTGTGCTAATGTATGATCTTAAACTGTTCTTCATGAATGATAACGGGTACTTCCCTTTACTTGTTACTTACTGGGTTCATAAACAGCGCTTTAAATTGTTTTTTATAATATAAATAATGAACAAAATACAGCCAATACAAATTGTGTAGTAGATTCAAATTATTCATATTTAGTCATCAATATTACAGAAGGCCCAGAAGCACAGGCAACACTAAACAGTTGCAGAATGTACAAAATAAATCATTATAGCAAACTTAACATTTTATCAGGTGTTTGATATCATTGCTTTAAGTAAACATGAACATTACTTGTTCTTTAATGATCAGGCAATATATTCAGGTAGAGAAACCTCACTAACATAGGAATGCTTGACTAGGGCTTTGTATATAAATGAACAGGTTGTCAAATATAAATCCTTAACTTAAAATGAAGCTTTGCTGCAAAATAAAAAACTGATTGATTTACATTCTGCCAGCCAATTTTTGTTATAGGTCCAAAAGCTTTCCTTGGTTCCACCACTTCATATGAAAGGTTTTGAAAGCTTGAATATGGAAGGTTGATTGATTGATGTTTTCCTAACCTCGACTCCTTTTTGCAAGATTAAATGTTGATGAGCCAATGAAATAAATTTAACTATAGTGGTTTTATTAGGACAAGGTTCGGAATGGCCTATGTGATTAATTCAATTAATCTGAAACTGAACTGACATGATGAATGTGTTTTTTTAAATAATTTAGCCAAAACAATGTTGACAGAAAAGTTTTACTTTTGAACAGTCACACTTTTCAGGAATTCCAGTTAACATACTGTTATATTTTCTTTAAATTCCAGATCAGCTGTTTTAAGGTGAGTTGCTGTTAAAGTTAACTCTTTACTTTTATCTCGCATGCCTTGTTGCAGTGAGGATACATTCTTGTGTGACAGTAGAAAACTGTGAGCTCATAGAATTTACATGTTCAGTTAATTCTATTTAACTGCTTTACTTTGATAGGGCTTAACACATGCAGACCTTGTACAGATGTATTAAATTCTGCCTGCTATCCTGCACAATGTCTGAATATTGTAGTTCTCCTGAGTGAGTGCCCAGCAATGTACTTTCCATACTGGGCTGCTTTCCTTATGATGACCACCCCCCTCCCCACCTCTAAAACACTGCATTCACTGCACTTTTGAAATTAATGTAATAATTAATTACAGCTCAGTCCTGCACTCATTTCACTCCATGGATCCATCCCTCCCTATACAAAGACACACATTATGTTTCTAAACTGCATCAGAACTGCTGGTGCTGTATTAACTGAATTAAACTCAGTATGCCATCAGGGTTGTCTCTGACGTTTGCCCACACTCTGCTATAGCGTGCAGTGTTACTGATTGAATGATCTGTACTGCACCATTTACAATATTTGGTCGGCAAGGACTTATCTGTTACACTACAAACTTGCTGTGTAGTTGACTCAAATGATTTTTTTTCAGTCAATGATATTACAGAGGCTCCAGAAACACTAAACAGTGAAGGAATGTACAGAAGACATAATTACAGCATAGATCATAGGATCAAAGGATCATAGGAAATTACTAGGCTAGTGGCCCTAGGGCCCTTACACACCTAGCCAAGCTCTGCCCTTGTTTCCACGATCAGCACCTATTGTTCCTGTCCAAGAAAGACACAGGTGAAACTCCCAGGGTAAATTATTGGTTACCCATCCAATCATCCAGATTGCGCTTGAAGAGGGCCAAAGAGGTGCTCTGCTTGACATAAATTGGGAGTCTGTTCCATAGGTGTGGTAACCTCTGGGAGACAAACCTGTCCTTCCAGCAGGCTCTATTAATGTCTCATACCAGGTTAAGGTCTTTAAAGTGAGTAATCTATGAGCCATTGTACTTATGGATATGCAGCATTTCCAGTAAAGCGGAGTCAGAGATTGCCTTACATGTAAGGCAGAAATTGCCTCTGAGTAGCTTGAATGAAATGGAATATTATGACAGTGATTTCAACCAATCCACATAGGACAGATGCTGAATACCTTGAATTTTCCTTGTAAGAAACTTTTATGGTCTCTCTAATTGCTGCAGGTGCCTGGACAGGTACATACCAAAAGGGGCATTGTACTCAATTATCGACCTGATGAAGGAGTACAGGGAGGTTATAACTTCTTTTTTATGGAAGCAATGCCCTTACTTATGAGGTGAGTAATATAAATTGCCCTTAATATCACTGTGGAGACATGGTGATCAAAGGTAAGGTTGCTGTCAACCTGTGAGCCCAGGTCTCTCATCACTGATTGCGTTCTTAAGGTGTTTCTATTGATGTGGTATTTAGCAGGAGCACAGCTCTTACTAAAAGGGATGCTAATGCATTTTTTTTTTGCATTGAGTTTAAAGTCGTGACTTTGGCACCAATCATTTATTTGCGTAAGACCCTCTTGTAGGATGATGACATCATTTGAGGATTCTATGACTGCTCCCAGTTTACAGTCGTCAGCAAACTTTGTCAGCCACAGTTCTTTAGTTTTTGTTTGTACTTCAGAGAAATAGATTTTGAACAGCAGAGGTCCCAGGACTAAACCCTGTGGAACACCACTAGTTACGCGTCTGCTGTTGGAGATGGATTCTCGTATTTGGACTATATGGGCTCTATCAGTGAGCCGGTTAGCGACTCACATGATGATATAAAGGTTGATACCTAGCTGGTTTAGTTTGTCAGTAATGCCTGAGTGGTGAATAGAGTCAAAACCCTTGGCCAAGTCCAGGTAGGCTCTATGCACAGTTTTTCCCTCATCCCTGTCTTGAAGAAGTCCACCAGGTTTAACAGACATGCTCTCCATTTGACAAATCAAAACTGAGTAGGGTCAAGTGTTTGGCGATTACTTATATCTTTGTTGATAAGGTCCATGATGATTCATGCCATGGCATTGCAGATAAGGCTAATCAGGCTAATAACTCTATAGTCAGTGGAAGTACAACCCTTGTGTAAGAGGATAACAGTGGCCATTTTACCTTCAGCTGGGATGAATCAGGTGCTTAGACTATGATTGAAAAGAGTACCTACCGGTGTTGCTAATTCTTGTTGCAGCCTATGTAGGATGCAGCCTGGGATGTTATCATCAACAGAAGTATTTAAATGCGATAATTTAATTTGTGATTAAATGCACTTTAGAATAGACTGATGATTATAACTAAGTTAATGAATGGCAAAGATGTTTTCTCTGAGGTTGAGTATAAGGAAAAGTCATCGATGGGTAGTTAAATACCAAAGGCTTATAGTTTCCAGGAGATAAGGAAGGCAATGGGGTTAACTCGCAGGAATACTTAATGAATGATGAGAAGATACATCATGGACCATAATCTTCTAGAATTAAATTAAGAGGTGTCTAGTAGGGTGGAGAAAAAAACATCACAAATATTGGTGAAACCTAGACATACCTGTCTTACTTGCTTTCTTGAACCATCCTAAAATGTGTTGCATTTCACTGAAATTTCTAAGGAGCATAACTTAAAAAAGCTAAAACAAAGATTTATCTGTGTGTGTGTATATATATATATATATATATATATATATATATATATATTTATTTAAATGTTGAATATCCAGTTGATCGAACTACAGAATATCGAGACCGCAAACACCAAAACTCAATTGCCAGAAACTTTACAAGATTGAGTCCCATAATATTGAACATCAAAAAGTAAATGGTAACTTCCTATTCTTAATGTTTTGTAACAGTTGCATGGTACGTGGTTAAATATTGTGCTGTCCCTTTGTCCCTTTAAGGTTTTAAATTAAGGAATTATCAAACAATATGAGAGAAGTAATGCTGATGCTGCTGCTTTCACTGGAGATGGGTTTGGAAGTTTAAACTTTAAAATAGAAAAAGAAGTGGCAATAATTGACAGGTATGGTTTAGATTTAGAACGGACTATTAACATGAAAAGATGTCGCTGTTGTAAGTACATACATCCTGGTAGATGCAGATATCCATACTTTACACTTTTCTACAATGTGGTGTGATTTTGGAGTTGGTATCTTTAATTTGTGGGAGCTGTGGGGGGGGTGCATGGGTGTACAGCCCCCCTGCAAAAGCTTAGGAATGAAACAATAGTTGTAGTGTTGAATTTGTGGAGAGTAGTAAGGTACCATTTGCTTTCCAATGTTTGATATTATGGGACTCGATCTTGTAAAATTTCAGGCAATTGAGTTTTCCTGTTTGTAGTCTTGATATTCTGTAGTTCAATCTACTGGATATTTAACATTTAAATACACACACACACACACACACACACACACACACACACACACACACACACACACACACACACACACACACACACACACACACACACTCTTTGCAGGAGGGTAGACCCTGTAACCTTGGCTCAGACAGTATAAATCTATGTGGTTTTGATAACCCACAGTCAAAAGAATGTACTATAAAGCTGCATTCACATGTTGCACTTATCAGAATTCAGGATAACCAGACACACTGAAAATCAGGCTCACAAATACAAAAGCCAGAGCATCCTGGGACTTGTTTCAGAGGCCAGAGGTGGCGACAGGGATTCTGGTAAGGTGATGTTGAAATATGGTGATCTTCTCTGGCATGTTTCAAGGTAACTTGAGTAAAGTTGTAAAGTGTAAATAGCACTGAGATATGAGACTGCAGGATGGCAGACATATGTCTGTTCAAAAGCACACTGAGAAATGATTTGGGTGTTAGAAACTAAGTATGGTTGAAAAGCTGCACAGTTACAGGAAAGAAGACACAAAGATGGAGTTGAAATAGACAGATAATGAGTGATGTAGCAGAAGAGAAGGCAAGTTATCAGGCTGAAAATGACAAAGGTATGATAAATGAAAAGATAATTTAATAATTAGCTATGGGAAAGGATAAAGAAAAGTTAAAATGATACTCTGGGGAATGCAGTTAAAATCAATACTTGGTATGTGTGTCTGTTCAGGAGTACAGTTCAAGAATGCCAACATTTAGGTAAAACATAGAGGTATATGAATTTGGTCAAGTGCATCGATGGAAATATAAGCAAAGATAACAGCCAGAGAATTTGGGGAGGAAAGGTATAGTTTCCTCCATGACTGTTAAAGGTGTGGTTCTAGAATTCTCTGAGCAGCAGGATGTAATTTAAACTTTTACCTTAAAAACACAAGGTGCACTCTAGTACTGGGGAAGGGTTATTGTGGTTCTTCCACAAATATAAGTAATAGGAAGCAGTCTGACATTTACACTCCTGTTAGTCTCACTAGCACAACAACATGCATGAAATATTGTCACAGGTAAATGATTATGTTCCTGAGCCCTTTAAGAAGCAGATATCTCAGATGCCTTATTTATTCATTTGTTAACAAGGTAAGCTCAATAGGCATACTTACCTGTTTTCACAAGTGGCCAGGGAGTGCTGTCAGTTTCAGATAGAGTGCTCAGGATTACAGATTTGAAAAACTTAAATTTAGGGAATCTAACTCAAGGCAGGATGAAGCTCATTAGCAGAACGTAATTATAACCATGAGTTCAGCTGGAAGAGTTGGACTGATCAAGGTCATTGTGATAACGTCTGCATTGAGTCACTATTGAAGTGGATAATGAGATCAAAGAAGACAAGAAGAGGCCCATCAGAGGTTTGCAGTTTGTATGGTTTGACAAATGGCAGCATGGTGAAAGCTGACATTTAATACAAAAAAAGAACTATACAGTCATGCATTTTTGTGTGGCATCATAAATTGTTACTAGGCAGTCAATCAGGAGGATCATTTGTAGATAAGTCAGTGCAATTCCCATTTCTACTTATCCCTGTCTATAAGGATTTGTGTGACTACATCACAGTATATTTATTGTTAACCATCAATTTGTCTAAGTCATGTTTGAAGAGTGTTAGAGAGCTGCTTGACTTAGCATGAATGTAGAACCTGTTCCAGAGGAGAGATTTTTTGTGCAAAGTCTTGATCCTGTCAGCAGGTTCTATTTATGTTGTTTTGGAGTTTCAAATCTCTTGTACAGGTGTTCATAGTACTGTAGATTTTATGGTCATTAAAGAAGTGTCACAGGTCAGGGTAATTGTAGGCTTTGTTGGCTAGGTTGAGGCCACTTCATAGGAGTCTGTGTGAGACAGAGAAGAAAGATTGAGTTTTGAGGCATTCAACACAGGCCAAGGAACTTGGACCCTGGAATCATTTCAGTGAGGACATTTTGGTGGTCTTTCATTTTGTGTCATGTGCCTAGTCTGATATATGCATAAAGGAGTATTATATTCCAATATGGCTTTAATAAAGGAGGAGTAGAGTGGGATGATAATCTCTATTGACCTGGAAATTATACCCTTAACAGTCATGTGGGCTTTGTTGGATAGGTTGAGGCCACTTCATAGGAGTCTGTGTGAGACAGAGAAGAAAGACTGAGTTTTGAAAGATTCACAGCAGGCCAGGACAACTTGGGGGAATCATCATCAGTGAGGATTTTTTGGTGGTCTTTCATTTTTATGCCTAGTCTGATATATCTGAATAAAGCATAAATTTTTATGACTACAGTTTGATACATGGTGGCTAAGAGAGAATTCATTGTTCATGATAAGATAAGTGGTTTCAACAACTGATTAAGCAGCTGGTGCCATTCTATGAGGGGTCAGTATGTATCTCCCTGAGAAAAGATGATTAACAATCACATTTGCTTTGTTAAGGATGGTCTATACCTCTCCTTCAAGAGCTTCTGCATACTGGTCAAGCCTTTGTTACTGTCATTGTGCCTTATTTGGAAAGTGTTTATCCAACAAACATCCCAACCTAAAGAACAAACCATGTCATAATCTAGACAGTAGCCCACTGGCTCATCTCACTGCCAAAAGTCTTAATAATTAACTGCCTGATCTGGAGCAGTTTTACATTTGGAATGAGACATGATCCAAATGTAATGAGAGAGAGTGACCCCCCCTCCCATGCCTAGGTTCTGTGACTGCTATGCCTACAAGACCATCTGAAATGGTGGTGGTGGTGTCTCATCAGGAATTTTATCCCTTCCAAAGTGATACTCAATGATCCTCCAAGTGAGGTCTCTGAATCCCAGCTTACACTACATAAGACTGACTTTCCAATGGTAACCATTTGAAATGTCCCTTTTCTTCGAGATATGGCAGTCTCAAAGTTGGTCACGAGATACAGCAGTTTCAGAGTTGGTCTGTGTATGTTTGGGGAGTGTGAGGGTGGTTTGCAAAATGAAGTTTTAAGGAGAAGAGCAATTTTCAAGAGCTGTTCTCTGCATTTTTGGTCTTTTTGACTTATCAGCACTGGGCATTTCAGATGCCAGCATTTCAGTAAGAAGGACTTTCAACTTATTGGTTGTTACAGGTCCTCTTCTATGTCCCCACATGATTGGGATATGTTCCTAGCATTCAAAGAAAGTTTTACTATTAGTAATGGAGCTGTAATTCTTGGTGACTTCAACTACCCCTTCATAGACTGTAGTATTTATACATCTGACATCAGGTATGCACAACAGTTTTAGTTTGAGTGAATGAGAATTAACTGGACAAAACTGTCCATAACACCATCAGGGCATAACTATCCTGTATCTAGTTCTGCCATACTCTGCTCCTGTCCACTTCTTGCCCATCACTGGTACTTCAGTCATTAGGTCTGATTACCATTTGATTACCTTTGCCCTCAAAACATCCTCCCCCATGGTTATCAACACCACCGTCTTTAGAGATTTCAAATAATGCTAACGTTTTACAAATTTCTCACAAAATCACAAAATACTCCCATGTTAAAACTAAAATGGAACCAGGATATGCAGTCACCTATGCCAAGAACTTTTATAGTCATTTAGATAAATGCATTGCTAGGGAGAACCCCACCAAGACCAAAGTGTCAAATTCAATAACACCCCCTGGTGGTCAACAGAGACAAATAACCTTTACAACAAAATGAAGAAACTGCTTAAATTACCTTGTAAGGTCAGAACCTCTCATCAGAATAACAATATAAAATATCTCACCAAAAGACTGAAGGCAGCTATTAAGACCAGCAAAGCAACTATCATCCTACTCCAAACATACCATTGTCACAAAGCAACTATCATCCCCACTGCAAACATACCTGTGTCAAATTCTCCCACTCTCTCTCTCTGAAGATCATATCCTTAGAGTGCTTTCCAAGACCAAAAACACTTCTTCAATGGATACAGACTGCATTTTGGGTTGTCTCATAAAGAGTTTCTAGCAGGGCCTTCATGATCCCCTCCTAACGTTGTTCAACCTAAGCCATGACACAGGTTATGATTCCAATCATTGGCACACTGTGGTGGTGATGCCCCTTAATAAGGCTGGCTCCACCACCGGCTAAAGCAAATGTATGGAATGCTTCATCACTTACCTCATAATTAGGACATCAAGAATTTAATCAGATTCAGCACAGAATTCTGATTTGTTAAATGCAGGTCCTGACTTCTCTGTCTTGTGAACGTTTTTATAAATAATCACAAAGTGTGAAGGACCAGAACCAAAAATAAAACACTTCAATATA
Organism: Protopterus annectens; assembly: GCF_019279795.1. NCBI lineage: Eukaryota > Metazoa > Chordata > Ceratodontiformes > Protopteridae > Protopterus > Protopterus annectens. The sequence continues at coordinate 1,359,590,117 of NC_056735.1, forward strand.
ATATGAAGACATTTAATAAAATCCACTGAAAACTAAAAATTTGACCTTTTCCTTATCCAGCCTGGTGTGTGGACATCTGTTTGTCTCACAATGGAGTCACCTATGACTGAAACATTTGATTTTGTTTTTTTACCTTAGGGGCATGTTTGGTGAGACACTGCTGCATGCATTTCTATGTGTACTGTGATTTGTTGGGAATGTATTAAGTAAACTGTGTTTATGTTTTCAAGGTCTCGGTTTAAGAAGGTTTCTAGTGAGAACCTCTGCATATGTAGGTTTAGGTGTTGTACACGTGGATGGTGCAGGTGGTGAAGTGTGTGAGCTGACAACCTGCTTAGTATCTGATTTGTGAGTGAGAGAGATTCTAGATTCTTAATATAAATGCATCTCTCACATATTGAATTTGTGTGAATTAGGAGAAGTGGGTTGTCAGTGTACATGAGGCAATGCTACATTGCCTCAAGATGCCCATGTCGATCAGGTTTGCAAGAGAAATGGTAGACAATTGTCCATTCATGATGCTAGGTGAAGTACTGCAGTCAGTGTGACGCCTGTGCCCTGGCCCAGCAATCAAGGAGCCTCAGTCCTCACCACTAACACCTCATATATGAGGAAAGAATAACAAATACAAACAGTAAAGTGCAATTTCCCTTAAGAGCACACAGAATCACAGTCAGTCTGGGGAATGGTTGCTCCCTTGCTCTCCAAGTCCCCAATAAGAATCCCCACTGGCACAGCTATAGGGTCCAGATCTCAGCTTAGTGGGCAAGCTAAAACCTCTAGTACCCTCTGTGTCCAACCAGTGCTTCGTGTCCCTGCCCAAGTAACTGACACACACACGCACACACACACACACACACACACGCACACACACACACACACACGCACTTTGAGATAAGTTTATACAACCACACAGACACTCCTGTGGAAGGCTGGCACAGTTTCTCCAGCTGTGCCCCTTTCTCCCAGGCTATATGGTATTTCCACTTGCCACCACCCACTAATACTTATCAGCTACTCAAAGGCCCTTAAAAGGGTGTCCAATTATTACTGTGTAATATTATTATCCAATTGGTAGTATGACTAAGCAGTCAAGGCTTATTAGAGTGACTTGGTACAGGATTCTTATATACATGCAATGTACTTATAGAGCTTAACTTATCTCTACACAAAACAGCCACAGTTGAAATATTTTAAAATATTTAATAATAAACAATAAAAACACAAGATAATACTTCTTACTACACAGTGCTAGTCAAGAGTTCACATATCACAGAGAAATACTTAAAATAACACAGTAGTAAAGTTCTGACATCACAGAAAAACACTTAGTCTAACTTTCTAGTTCCTAGCTATTTCTAAAAGAAAACACAAGTCTAAGATAACTTACATATGACAACAGGTAGTGCTGTGAGTTGGATGGTCAAGACAAAAATGCTTAATGCCCTCTGATTCTCTCTGTTTAAATTACTATTTTAAGTCCTGATTCCCATTACATCATTTCACACTTTCCTAGGGTTCCAAGGCTGACAGATATTACATTTTTGTTATCTTGCACCTATAGGAAACTACATCAATAAAAGACATTCCACGTGTAAACTCTAGTAATTATTCCTTAAGTTAAAATGATAGGCAGAATGCTTCACTCCAGACTCATCGACTCCAAATTCTAACTTCACAGGGACAGGCATGAAATAATTTCAACTTCAAAAGGCAGACAAGAAATTCTTGACTTAGCTTTCTTTACAGCAGAGGGAAATGTTGCTACATTTTTTTAAGTTCAACATTTCACAGCATATTCTTAAATTTAAGAAAACTAGTCTGTAGTTCAACATTCATATTTACAAATGATAGAATTATCTGCATAATTCTATCTGGGTAGGCTGGCAGCCTTCACCCATCTCTACCAGTCTTCACATCCCCCCCCCCCCGAGAACTCAGTCTAGTTTTTCAAGTGACCCTTGAGAAATGCTACTAGAAAGAGTTAGGTCTGTCTGAGTACACCTTACCCCATTCCCTGTCTTGAGAGTCCATCTGCATTGACATTGCTAATCCCCCTGCAGTGCTTGCACTGACATATCATATGCTTGCAACCCCAGGCTCCATCTTAGCAACTTGGCATTTTGCTGGTTGGCTTTGTTTAACCATATTAGGGGGTTGTGATCTGTTATAACAGTGACTTTCCTTCCATACAGATGAGGCTGAAGTTTCTGCAGTGCCCACACTATGGCTAGACATTCCTTTTCCACAGCAGCATAACATTCCTCCCTGTGTTGGAGCCTATGACTGAGATAAATCACTGGGTGCTCTTCCCCCTCTGAAGAAATCTGGCTAAGTACAGACCCCACCCCATGGTTTGAAGCATCCACCTGTACAACAAATTATTTGCTATAATCTGGACTAGCTAACACAGGGGGTCCTCCTAAAGCATCTTTAAGTTTCTTGAATGCCTGCTCACATGCTGGGGTCCACACTACCTTATCTGGCCTGTTCTTCCTTGTCAGGTCTGTCAGGGTAGCAGCTATGGTACTATAACTGATGACGAACTTTCTGTAGTACCCTGCTGTCCCTAAAAATGCCCTCACCTGCTTTTTAGTAACAGGTGCAGGCCATGCCTGAATGGCTTCCACTTTGGCAGGTTCTGGCCTTATCTTACCACTCCCCACTCTATGTCCTAGGTAGGAGACCTTTGCCATACCCATTTGACATTTGCTCAGCTTAATGGTCAACCCTGATCTCTGTAGTCTGACCAGCACCTCCCTGACATGCTAAAGGTGCTCTGTCCAGCCTCTGGAAAGTTGCTGGGGCATTCATCATCCCAAAGGGCATCTTTGTGAACTCATACAAGCCAAAAGGGTCACAAAGGCTGACTTCTCTCAAGCACTGGGAGTCAAGGGCACCTGCCAGTAACCCTTGGTAAGATTAATGGTTGTAAGATACTTAGCCCCACCCAGCTGCTCTAGGGCCTCATCTGTCCTAGGCATGGGATAAGCATCCGACTCTGTGTGAATATTTAATTTCTTGTAGTCCACACAGAACCTGGTGCTGCCATCCTTCTTTGGCACCAGCACCACTGGGGATGCCCAGGCACTGTTGGACTCTTGAGTCACCCCTTGTTCCAACATCTCCTGTAACTCCTCCCTCAGTGTCTGTCTGACTCTCTCAGGCACCCTATACGGGGTCTGCCTAATAGGCCTTTGCGGTCCTGTATCCACCTGGTGCTGCACTAAGTGGGTGCGCCATAGTTTCCCAGTGAACATGTCCCCAAATTCCTGCAACACTGCTTGGATTTCTCAAACCTGGGTAGGAAATAGCTGCTGGGACATTGCTACCCCTTCCACTGAGGTGTCAGCCCGAGCCTCAATGAGGAGATCAGTCCCCAGATCTCCCTCAGACTCCTCCTGCAATCAATTGCAAATGCTCAGCACAAGAGCCTCCCTATCATGGTAAGGTTTCATCATGTTAACCTGGTACAATGTGTGCCCCTGCCATCTGCCTAGCAGTTCCACCATGTAGTTAACAACACTTACCTTTTTTACCACCTTGTAGGGTCCCTCCCAAGCTGCTTGCAGCTTGTTGTGTCTGACAAGAATGAGAAACATTACCTGTTGCCCCACAGCATACTCTCTAGCTTGAGCATTCCTGTCATATCACACTTTTTTGTGTTGTTGGGCTTCTGCCAGGTTCTCCTGGGCCAAGCCCATGAATTCTCTGAGCCTTGTCCTGAGTTTTAGGACATATGCTACAACAGACTCCTTGTGAGAGTTGCAGTCACCTTCCCACTCATCCCGAATTAAATCTAGAGGTCCCCTCACCCTATGCCCATACAGCAACTCAAAGGGTGAAAAAAACTGTGGATTCCTGGGGAACTTCTCTGTAAGCAAACAACAGATGGGGCAAATATTTGTTCCACCCCCTCTTAAACTGATCTGCAAATGCCTGTAACATGGACTTGATTGTAGAGTTTAACCTCTCAACACGACCATTAGTCCGGGGTTGGTAGGTGGTGGTCTTCATGTGCTTCACCCCACAGGAATTCCACAGACAGGCAAGCAGGTTTGACATGAAATTGGCACCTCTGTCAGTCAGTATTTCTTTTGAGAAACCTACCCTGCTGAAAATCTCTAGCAAAGCATTTGCCACCTTCACTGCCTCAATGGAGGACAAAGCCACTGCCTCAGGGTATCCTGTGGCATAATCCACTACCACTAGGATATACTTTTTCCCTGTGGAATTTGTGGTATTCAGAAGACCCACAATATCCATAGCTACCCTCTGAAATGGATGGCTTCTCAATCACAGGTAAAGGCATCAAAGGAGCTCTCACCTTGTCTCCTGCCATGCATACCTTTTGGCACTGCTCACAGGTCCTGCAGTACCCTATTACATCTCTGGAAATTCCAGGCCAATAGAAGTTCTGCATACTAGGCCTCTTTGTAAGTTTTATGCCCATATGACCTGCAAAGGGAATATCATGCACTATGGTTAGAAGCACCAGATGGTAGGCTCTAGGCACTACCAACTGCTGTACTCTTTCACCTTCTAGCCCTCCCTCAGGGGTCCACTTTCTGTATAGTAACCCTTTGTCCCAGTATACAGATTCCGCTTTCCTTGAGAATCAGGTGCCTCCTAGCTACCTGCCTCAGGGCTTGCAATGTAGGGTCTGAGAGCTGAGCCTGCCTCAACTCTCTCCTTGTAATCTTTCCCAGCTCCCCTTCCACAGGAAGTCTGGCATTCTCTGACAGTGGTGCCTCACTGTCAGCCTGGGTACTACTACTCCCCTCTACCTTTGCAGTCACACTGTCCAAGGGACCATCATTACACACAAGCAGCTGTGGCTCACCTTCAGTCTCACTGCTACAATGTAGCTCACTCCCTGAAGTAACCACCTCACTAGTTCTGCCTGCAAGTATGCAGTCTGTCTTGGTCTCCCCCAGGCTACTATACTTACCTGCTTGTCTCCAAGCTTCACTGCATGTAACTGGATAAGCACATGGGACTACCTCATCCAAATCCTTCCCTATCAAGACATCTGCAGCATGGTAGTTTGGTACCCCTGTTGTCTCAAGACAACCTACTATTGGCATTTTGTCTTTCCCACATACTGGCTCCCTCACCTTTTGTTCCCCACCTTGCCTCTGTGGACACCTGTATGCCACATGGCCCCACTGGTTGCATTCAAAACATATAACCCTATCTCCTGGACGTGTACCTGGACTAGTGGCTTCCCCTGCTACTGGCAGATTCTGTTGTGGCAGTCAGTGCTGCCCACCATGGGTTCCTTTAGACCCATGAACAGTACTGGGGGTCCCCTTCCTGTACACGGCTGCCCTGCTTGCCAGGTATAGGTCTCCCTTCTTCCCCAACTCATCTGAAGTAGCACATTGTCTATAAACTAACCAGATCCTCATGTCCTCAGGCAAAGTGCTAAGGGCTTGTTCCCTCACCAAAAGGTCTACGAGCCCTTCAGAAGTGGTGATCTGACATCCACTCACATACCTATATAAATAAGTGCTCAATTCAGCAATATATTCACACACACATATTCCTCTGCCTTGCATCTATGCTGACAAAACATTTTCCTATACGTTTCAGGTGTTAGCTTAAAAAACTCTAATAGACATTTTTCTTTACAGCAGTAAATTCACAACATGCAACATCAGACATTTTAGATAATACAGTTACAGCTTTACCATGGCGTAAGAGGGTTAGGAACCATACCCAGAGCCCTTGGTCAACTTCATGCTGTTTACATACCCTCTCAAACATAAGGATGAAACTATCAAAATGATCCCCGCTTTAAACTGTGGAAGAAATTTACTGACCTTTTGTGCTTCTGAGGTCCAGTTACTCCCTTCCCCATTACCACCATGCATCTGGCGAAGAGTCGGCATCTCCTTCTCATGCTGCCTCTGCTTCTCTTTTTCCTCAGCTTCCAGGTGTAGCAATTTCTCATTTTCTTCACTCTCTGGACGACTCAGTCTCTCAGCTGCTTCTAATTTCACATGCCTAGACTCCAACTCAAGTCTCTTTAGCTCCAGCTGGATTTTTAAGTCCACTGCAGTAAGGTTGAGCTGTCCATACTCCAAGGGTATTATATCTCCACTGCCAGTCTGATTGTCCTCCTGGTTGCTGTTTTCTGATGCAGCTGTAACCAAGGCTGCAATCTCTACCTTAGTCAGGTTTCCATGCACCAGTCCCCTAGCCTAGCACATCTCTGCCAGCTGGCTCCTTGTCAGCTTTCCATGCTCCTTTGCTGACATGCTGCCTGCTCACCCTGACTAACTAAGCTAACAAAAGAAATAAAACAATTGTGATCTGAACTATGAGTATTCACTGCGTGGATGTTTTAGAGTACAAAACACCTTCAAAGCTCACTGCACACAAGCTGCAGGATTTCACTCTACCCACACCACTACAAGCCAATTAGTATTTGCCAACTAATTAATATGTGATGTGAATATCCCACCACTGCCAAACACAAATGTGAGGATATTCCACCACTGCCACAACAAATATGATGCCCGTGCCCTGGCCCAGCAATCAAGGAGCCTCAATCCTCACCACTAACATGAGACAGGGTGTCTCATATATGAGGAAAGGATAACAAATATACACAGTAAAGTGCAATTTCGCTTAAGAGCACACAGAGATCACAGTCAGTCTGGGGCTGGTTGCTCCCTTGCTCTCCAAGTCCCCAATAAGACTCCCCACTGGCACAGCTATAAGGTCCAGATCTCAGCTTAGTGGGCAAGCTAAAACCTCTAACACCCTCTCTGTCCAACCAGTGCTTCGTATCCCTACCTAAGTAGCTGATGCACACACACACATGCACTTTGAGATAAGTTTATACAACCACACAGACACTCCTGGGGAAGGCTGACACAGTTTCTCCAGCTGTGCCCCTTTCTCCCAGACTATATGGTAGTTTCACTTGCCACCACCCACTAATACCTATCAGCTACTCAAAGACCCTTAAAAGGGTGTCCAATTATTACTGTGTAATATTATTATCCAATTGGTAGTATGACTAAACAGTCAAGGCTTATTAGAGTGACTTGGTACAGGATCCTTATATACATGCAATGTACTCTTATAGCTTAACTTATCTCTACACAGAACAGCCACAGTTGAAAGGTTTTAAAATATTTAATAATAAATAATAAAAACACTAGACAAAACTTCTTACTACACAGTGCTAGTCAAGAGTTCACAGATCACAGAGAAATGCTTAAAATAACACAGTAGTAGAGTTCTGACATCACAGAAAAACACTTAGTCTAACCTTTATAGTTCCTAGCTATTTCCTAAAAGAAAACACAAGCCTAAGATAACTTACACATGGCAACAGGCAGTGCTGTGAGTTGGATAGTCAAGACAAAAATGCTTAATGCCTTCCAATTCTCTCTGTTTAAATTGCTATTTTCAGTCCTGATTCCCATTACATCATTTCACACGTTCCTGAGGTTCCCAGGCCGAGAGATACTACATTCTTGTTATCTTGCACCTGCAGGAAAGTACATCAATAAAATACATTCCAAATGTAAACTCTAGTTATTATTCCTTAAGTTAAAACAATAGGCAGGATGCTTCACTCCAGACTCATCGACTTCAAATTCTAACTTCAAAGGGACAGGCATAAATAATTTTAACTTCAAAGGACAGACCAGAAATGCTTGACTTAGCTTTCTTTAAAGCAGGGGGCAATGTTGCTACATTGTTTTAAGGTCAACATTTCTTTCATTTAGGAAAACAAGTTTGTAGTTCAACATTCATATTTACAAATGATAGAATTATCTGCAAAATTCTATCTGGCTAGGCTGGCAGCCTTCACCCGTCTCTACTAGTCTTCACAGTAAGTAACAGGGAGGGGACTAGAAGGACCGATTATGGCTAAGGGGCAAAAAAAAGTTATAAACTGCAAGGGGCTTAATAGGTAAGACCTGTGGAGGAAGCTCAGAAGCTCAGCTGAGATCCTAACTAGGCAGTGAAGCACCAACGGTAATAAACCTCCAACTAAGGGAAAATTATCTAAGAGTTAGTGTCTATAACTGCCAATAGCATCCTCCACTGCTCAGTAATGCACCGTTATGAGGTGGTGTGCAGCACAGACCCAAGGTAATGCAGGCAATTAGTAGCAATGAAATTAAACTGATTTCAAACACTCAAACCACTATTATTATTTATCAGCCCAATAAAGATATGGCTATTTTTTCCTAAGATTCCCAATGCATTTGAAGAGGGATTTTGTGGTTGACTTTAATAGAAGAGGTGGTCTTCAGCTCATACTGGGTCTTTTTAGATTTGATTGGATGTTTAACTTCTTTAGTTTTGCTTTAAAGTGTTAGGTTTTCAATTTATTATTGTGGGTGAGGACATTTCTCTTCTGTCATATCGCTGTTTTATACCTGAGTTCCAACATGGGTTTTTATTTCTGAACTTGGTACTATTTTTGTGAAATATTGAGACTGATGTCTTGAGAAAGGCTTTGGATGACAATCTAAACTTCCTGCAAATGTTGGAGTGTTTGCTGCTATGTCCTCAAGCAGAGGAGAAAATTTTAAACTCATTTGGTCATCTGATAATTAAAGTAAGTTAGCCTTAGAGAAGTCTTTACACTCAGTTGGACTTGTGGTGATCTGGCATAACCAGAGATGGGGTGACTGTGGGGTATGAAACAAGATGGTGATACATCTGTAATAAGAAGGCCCCCTAAATCTAGGATCCCAGCAGGGAAGTGCACTGTCTGATCGAGGCAGTTAGCCCTGATGAAATCAAGGAAGCATTGCCTGTGTTTTATAGATGGATAGTTAAAATCTCCAAGCATAATAATATTAGGCTCAATGGTGAGGAACTCTAGTTTATTAATATAAGCTCCATAGTTTGGTGGTACCAAAGAAGCAATTATGTAGTTTGCAGAGATATGTTATTAGGTCTTATTTAAAGTTACTAAAATTTTCAGAAGTTCCATGACATTATTTTGGTGTGTAACTCTGCATACAATGGAATTTTGGAGAAGTGCAGACACACCTCAACATATTGCCTTGACCCCCTCGGTAAAGGATCTAGAGGGATAGTAGGCATTCAAGCTCAGCAGGGAGGCTGCAGTAAAACCGCAATGGAACAATCTTTCTGTGATGTTATAGAAAACTTTTTTGTTTTACCAGGAATAGTAGGACTTCTAGGGAAGGCAATTTCTTATTCTGACTTCTAACACTGAGCAGCATTACTTTCATAGAGGTGGAATCCGTGGGGAATGCACATACCTCAAATGGTCTGCTTAGGGAGGACAGAAACAGAACAATGATCATGGTGTTATGTGCACCTTTACATTGGATCACACAATATATGTAGTACAGTGTGCAGGATTAGAGACAAAAACAGACAGTGCATTGGGATATGTATCAGTGGGAAAAAATCAAAAGATTTTCAGGTCATCATTCCAGTACGTAGAACTTGGTTATCTCCCCAGCTGAGGATGCTGTCCATTTCTGATGCCTATAAAAGGAAATGGAAAACATGGTGGCAGAAGACAAACCATTTAAAGTAGGCACAATGTTAAAGGATTATGCGTATCATCATGTGCTCATAGGCTGCAGGAAAAAAAGGACATAAATGATGCAGCACCATTTTTGTCAGGGTAGAAGTATTGAAGAGGAAGGACAGAGGCAGGAGAAAGTAAAAACTGTAAGATGGAGGATTCAGAGCTGACAATTTTATTTATTTATTCCTTCCTTCATTCATTTATTTATTTATTTATAGTTTGATAACTAGATAGGATGGCAGGTAAGCTGACCCTTTTCAGTTACATCCTGATCACAAAGTCAAACAAGATACACAATAGGAATGGACATAAGGTAACACATGCAAGTTTTTGTTTGATAACAATACAGATAATACATGAGAAACATAAAGGCAATTATATCGTAAGGAATAAAATATTAGCAAAACATAATACGTATTGTGTGATAAATTTGTGCAGTAGATATGATTAAAGATTTCTCTACAAAATAGTTTGCATGGAGTTGAAATGCAGAGAGAGAAATGAGTGATAGTGTTCATCTCTACTTACTTAATGCTACTTTATTCTACTCTAATCTAAAGGTTTTTTTTTAATTTAAAAAGAAGATTTGGGAGGAATCCTATAGTAAATCATATTTACAGATGCATAATCATATACTATTTCATAAGCAGATACACTAAAAAAGGCATAAACAAATACTGTTGCATTTGGAATATTGTGGGATATTGAAGTTCACTGACTGAAGCAGTGGTGAAGAAAACAACAGTGCTGAGATGCTGCATGCCTAAGGCATCAAGTAAAATAGGGATTAGACAGTGATGCGGAAAAGTCATTTACATGGGTGCTCACTGAAATACTTGGCTGGACTCAAGAAACCATATGATATATTCTGTCAGGTCCTCTGTTTTGCTTGTAGCACATCATTAAGTGCTTGAAATGAAGCGTTGCATTGTACTTATCTTTGCCAAACAAAATATTCAAAATGTTTAGAATATATTGTCAGCATAGTGTATAACAAGAACTGACCACATTTCTCAGTGTATTAAATCATTATTATGCGTAATTACATAAAACATTCTAAACAAGGAGGGAATAACATTTACAACTATAGTTAGTTTGGTCACTGTAACTATGATGAAGTCCAAGGTTCAAAAACATTTTCCCTACATATCACAGAATCCTCTGCAAGAAGATAACAAGAGGAAAATGATTGACCCATCAATGAGTCCAAGTCTGCAATTGCAAGAATATTTAATGAAATGTCAGCTTATTGAAATGCCTTTCTGTAATGTGCAGACATCAGTGACTTTGGGGTTAGACTAGTAGTCTGGATTCAGGATACATAGGGTTATTGTTAAGTTTGTCATTAGCAGCAGTGCTAGATTTTGAGTTGGCAGTCTTGTGGTTGCTGTGTCCAAAAGCTGGGAGTGATGAAGATTTCAAAATTAAGTTTTTTTTTATGATTTTTTTTCCTTTTATTGGAAGGGGCATAGTGTGTTCACTGAACTGTTTTAGAGGCTGATGCATTTAATTTATGAGATTTCAGTAAACCTGTTAGAGGCATATTTTGATTAACTGCTCTAGATGTTTACTGCTAAATGGAAATACTGCTAGTAGGCATATCCTGCAGCAAAGAGGGAATACATTAATGGAGCAGTTGGAGTCCTCTTTACTGCATATTTCATTTACATCTTGTATCTCATAGTGAATCATGAAAAACATTACCATTTCAGATTATTTGCATTCTGACAAAATACTGTTACTGTTGCATCAGCAACACACACACACACACACACACACACACACACACACACACACACACACACACACACACACACACACACACACACACACACACACACACACACACACACACACACACACACACACACACAAACAATTCTGCTTGCATAACACTGCATACAAGATGAATGGTATCACAATACTTCTGATTTGACATTTGTGTGTTGTGACTTAGCCCTTTCCCTGACCAGCTTCAAGACTGATTTGTATTACAGAGGCCAGCTATTCTGCCATTTACTCAATGGTATGTCACCTTTGTCTGACCTTTGACCTCCTGTTGCATTAAGGAATTACATAGGGTGCTCATCAGAATAGACTGCTAACATACTCTCACTGCCAATAAGCTCCATAATGCTTTGATAGCCCTGCTATTGCCATAGTCACCTTACCTGTATGTGGTCAGTAATCTTGTACCTTTCTGTAGGCGCACAGTTGTTTTCATTAAGGGTAAAGTCTTGCTACTAGACTTTTTGTTAGTCTTATCAATTCAGCTGATAAGAGACTTGCAGAATATGGTTATATAGCTAGAAAATTGCAGGTCCTCTGTTACAGCTGATGTGAAACTGCAGATATATTATTAATATTAATAAAGACAAATGGTTTTCATTTCTCTTTCAAAATAAAAAAAAGAAAGATTATCAAGCCTTTGAGCTGTAAATGCATTGCTTCCTATACCTAAGGTAGAATATTGATTTCTTCTTCCTCCATTTGCTGACTGTGTGTCTCTGAGCTAATTAACCAGAAACATTAACTAGAAACTGTTTGTGCCAAGTGAGCTTACCCGCTGTAGAAATATGTAAGTTAAAATAAATAGACAGCTAACATTCTAAGGCTTTTTAGATATAAATTAACCTCACTGAGGCATTCTGCCTTACATCAAGGCACCATCAAGTTCTGGATAACAATTGCAAGTTTTTAAAAGGAGCAAATTCAGTAAAGTCTACATTAAGTGTACACTAAGTTTACACTGTTCTGAGTGAACACACAACACAGACATAACACACACTTTCTTCCTCCTAATTTTAGTTTTCCTACTGGCATTCTTGCAACTTTAAATATTAACAGGGATTCATAAAGGTTACCACAAAGTGTAGACTACATGTACACTTAATATAATCTTTCTGACTGATTAGAAAGCACAAAAAGTGTGATAAGAAATTTATTAAATACATATCGTATGAATTTAGTGTATTGAATCTGGCCTTTGTGGTGAGATTATAAAGATTTCAAGGTGCCTCATAAAAATTTGCATAGTTTTCTACTCCCACCCAGGCACAATGTTCACACATGCAGATATAAGCACAGATGACACACAATCATACACATACACGTGTGCACGCACGCACACACACATACACATACACACACACACACACACACACACACACACACACACACACACACATGCACACATGCACACACTCACACACACGCATGCAGACAGACACACACACACACACACACACACACACACACACACACACACACACACACGCATACATTCAAATTCAGATGGAAGAAGCTAAGAAAAAACTTAGTGATGTTCCAATCGCATCTTGTTCAAGGTATGTTTAATCTTCTTTTCACTGTAGTCGTTCCTGACATCAAAGGACACAAAGTCATTTTCTTTATTACTGTTGCTATCAGCGCATTAGCTCCTGGAGTATGTTCCTCCTCAATGCCAACAATTCTTTTGTTGACAGAAAGGTCTCATTGACTGCAACCTAACACTTCATTACTTATTTACAAGAAACAGTGTCCTTCTGAAATATTTACGCTGTGGTAAAATGCTTTGTCCTGTTTTGTCATGTGATAATCAGGTTACAGATGTGCAGTTAATTAGTGATGTAATTTAAACTCTTTTGGTGTATACAACTGTATGCAATATTTCATTACTGACACTCTATTGAATATATCACCATATTATTAACAAACATGCACTTAATATAGAAATTTATATATAATTTCTTTTTTCTGCTTTGAATGCAGTTGGTTTAAATAATGCACCTCAGCATTGTCTGTTTGCACTGTATGACAAAGTATTTTATGTCTCAACACAGTAAGAGTGTAATGTATTGTTATTATTATTAATAATAAATATTATGATTATTGCTATTATCAGTTGTTGACTCTGTTTGACAAATTACATTTATAAAAAAAACTTTTAATCCACAAAAATACCTTTGCATCCCCCAAATCACATCATTCTTACTGTGTAGGCATATCTTAAATGCTTCTTATATGGCTGGACACTTCACACTTTGTGCACTACAACCTCCCGTTTCAGTGTTATATCCAAATGTTACTGTATTGTTATTATTATTAATAATAAATATTATGATTATTGCTATTATCAGTTATTGCATGCTTTCATTCTCAGTTGATGTATAATAATTTCTGCTGCTTCCTCTTTATTTTAGTTACTATGAAACTTCTCTTTGTGTGGTTGAAAACCCCAGGTTAAGCCTGAAAATTGTCCACATAGATCAGCACTCTACCACAAACAACAAACATTAAACAAAATAAAATGTACAGAATGATAACCATCAAATGAAGGTTATGAGGTTATGAGGCATTTATAATCTTAATTTTTTGGCAGCAACAATGTATAAATTATGCACCAACAGTGTTGTTAACTCTGTTTGACAAATTACATTTATAACAAAAAACTTTTAATCCACAAAAATACCTTTGCATCCCCCAAATCACATAATTCTTACTGTGTAGGCATATCTTAAATGCTTCTTATATGGCTGGACACTTCACACTTTGTGCACTACAACCTCCCGCTTCAGTGTTATATCCAAACGTTACTTAGGACAGTGGAATGTTACAACTGGACAGTTTTGCTACCCATTTATACTATTATTCAAAAGTAACAAACCTGGCTGCGGAAGTAGCTTAAGACTAAGTACTACTTAGTATGGAGGCAGGCTCAAGTGCTTTCAATAATAATACCCAATTATTCCTAGGAAGGCCCACACCATAAGACAAATCCCCCATGTCTTTGTTTCATCACATGTGTTGTTATGGCTGTGGCAGCAATCTTTGGTGTGTGTTGATACAGTCTTTATTATACTTATATCACAGCTGCAGTCAATGATTGTCCAAAATCTGTAGTCCTTCAGACAGCTGTTTGGACACAGGATGTATATGTTATTTGTGAAGTCTGTGACTTAAGTAATGGACAGGAAATGATCTAGCAGACAGCCCTGATGTATGAACCTGATCAACGGAACTGACATATAGGTCACTTCACACATTTCAACATATTTCGATGCCACATACTGTATGTGATACACTGGTCTACCCACTTGGTGATATAGGTGTTTCTGGCCGCATCTGACAGTGCTGAGTGAATACCTCAGTGTAGATTTGTGTCAGATGCTTTGGCCTGGTCAAGTTCCACAGGATGATAGTGCTGTCATCATGCATGCCCTAGCTGACCTCTTTCAGGACATCTAACAGATGTAACACACATGGATGTAGAATTAACAACTCACACAGGTCTGTTGCACACAGCTGGGATATTAATAGTGCCATTTAGAAAAAGTCCTTGATGACATGTTGGTCTACCGCACACATGAGGTGAGTCAGGATGTTTCTATACATGCATGGATCAGGTTGCTCTCCCCCAACTTAGATGGATGCATGTTGACGTACACCCCTCTGTAGGAATATAGTCCATGTAGAGGGTGTGTTGAAGTGTGTATTAAACCATGCCAGGGAGGAGTATGTGCTGAGTCACATTCTAGGTACTCTGTGATGTTGTCACAGATACTGTGTGATAGGCCTGGGTAAAGGTAAGACAGTCCATACTGCCTATCGTGATCTGGCCAAGGGTTTTGACACAACCCCCAACTCAGTATCATTGAGAAACCCTCTCAGCAGGGGATTAAAGTCTTAATGTCACTAGATGGTTAATCAACTGGCTCAACAACAGAACACATACTGTGAAAGTTGGTGAATCAACCTGTACCAGTAGAGCTGTCACCACTGGTGTACCCAAGGGATCTGTGCTTGGCCCTGTACTGGTTCTAATGTATTTTTCATCAGTCCAGGCTAAAATATACTGCCTTTGGCTTACCAAGTTTGCTGATTCTTGCATACTGGGTGCAGCCATTCAGTCCACCAATAATGATAACATGCTACAGGATGAGCTCACACAGAAAAATGATTAGTGCCAAAGCCACATGTTCTACAAATAAACATAAAAATGTGTGTTTATTTTGGCCTTCTGCAAAGTGGAACTCACTGCTAATTACAACATTGACAACACTCCCACTATGTTGAAAGTCAGTATACTGATTACAGTTAACATTAGGACATTTATGCCACTTGTATAGAGTTTAATTTACATACTATTATGAAGAAAATGGATTATTGTATAATTTCTGCTTGTGGTATTTGAACCTTCAACCTCTGACTAAAGTCTTACACTTGACTTCTAAAGCTGGTTTGTGCTATAGACTTATGCATGCATACTTGCTTTTACAGTTAGGATATGCATGCTCACATTGCTACTAGTGTATAAAATTCCAAAAAGTCTATCATTAACTTTTAAACATAAATAATACTTTTGTTGTGCTGCATATATACCACTTGCTTCCCCCAGTCTCTCCAGACATTCAGCATGAGTCTGAGAAGCCAACTCTATGTCAGTATGAGTTGTGGAAAGCAAATAAAAGAATGGAGCATTATGCATACCAGTCTTGCCTATAGTTAGCTTTAGATGTATTAAAAATTCCTTTATTAGCATACTTACACTACTGTCGGATGTCACCAATTTGAAATTCAGTCAACCACTGGTTGAGCGTATCCATGTTGTGCCTTTATAGGTCATTGAGGTGGTGCCTTAACTGTTTTCCAGTTGTGGGATGCAAGTTAAACTGGATAAAGCCTTAGTCAAACTTGTACTGGGGGCCAGAATAGTCACCCTGCAGAAACCTTTGGCTGTAGTGCTTTACCAGGAGTCCAGTAATTATCCTGGACTCCTGAACACCCAAAGTCTGCGCCATAAGCTATGCATCTTCCCATCTAATGCCAGACATGTCTAGCACCAAATGTAGAGCATTGGCAACTAATGATTTCCTGCCAATTCTTGTTATCACGTTTACTGGTAGTGCACAAACCCAATGCCAGTTGCATTTGCTCTTTGTTAAGGAGAGAGCAGCAGTACGAACCACGGAGCAAAGCAGTTTTTGAAATTGAAAGGTTAATCTGACACTTAACAGTTTGAGGGGTGTTTGCTGCTGTTGGTAGGAAATACATTTTTAAAATTGGAAGGTAGCAGTTAGATGAGTTAACTTTGCAGACATGCAGTGACAGCATAAATTTCATGACCAGACACATTTTTATTTTGGCTTTATACACTGATAAAATTGATTTTTAAAATGTGAGATTCAAACTTATGCATAAGAGGCAAAATATGTTCATCCACAGTGATGATTTTCCATCTTAGCCACAGAAAAAGTGCTGCTCAGACTCAGACTCAGGAGTTGGGAGGGTGACCTAATGGTTAAGGTGTTTGCCTTACAAACACAAGGTGCAGGGTTTGAGTCTCACAAGGGATAATTGGCTAGGCTTAAAAAGGCTTGCAAGGGCAGTTAGCTTAGTACTAATCTATGAATCTATGAACCTATGAACCTATGAGCCAGACATCATCACAAATAATTCATAAATATGACTTGACATGGTTCTTGTAACTAGATACATTTGTGTATATGTCTTATTTAAGTGTGAAGGACATTCAAGTCCACATAGCAGAGTTATACTTACAGAAATGTAGTAGATAGTATATCCTCAGTCATACATCTGAAAAAGCAATAAGATTGTCTTATTCCTCATACATATAATTCAGACAAGCTCCACTGATTAAGGTGTTATAAGTAAGATTGAATATAATGTGAAATGGAGCAACAGCAAAAATGCCTGGAATGTCCTGTATTAGAACCCAAGATCATGTGTATAGCAGCCCTGCACTTACATCTGTGGTCACAAGACTGTTGAACTAACACTTGTATATTTTTCTGTTCATTACTATAAACTAGACTGTCACAACAGTGAAAATATTTTGCACTTCCTGTATTTGAACATAGGACCATCTGTATTACAGCCCTACACTTACATCTGCTGACAAAGGAATAGCTAAATGATGGTTGCATAACTCCCTGTTCATTCTTAAGTCTTGTGTGTTAACCACCGCACAACACTGCTTAGTGTGTTTGCGTGGTGCTCAACAGAATTAATAGAATGCATCCATTTTCAGTTATTGACTGTCTGCATCCTGTCTGCAGGTGTTAGATGGCTGCAGGTGTTGGGAAACATTGCTAGCCACTGTGCAATGTCACATAGTGGCATTGTGCAATGGAAACCAAAAACTGCAACAATGTATCCTTTTTGACTTTACACTGTCTATGCCTTGTCTGCAGGTGTTCTGTCTGCTTCCTGTGTGGGCCACTGCTAAGCGTCATGCAAACAAGATAAGCACAGCTAAATCTTCATTGTGTTTCTCCATTTCCCTTGTTTGTGCTAAGTTGCTAACCATGCAAACACTGTCATAAAAAATAACCAATAATTAAATAAAAAGGGAAAATTAGTTGAAATGAAGAAAACCAATCTATGAAATAAGCACTACAAAATGTTTGCCGGTACACGTGAAATATTTTTACACAGGCCTGGATTTGAACTCTAACTCCAATGAACCCTCAGAACAGAGTAAGGGTGCCTTATCCCTCTTTGCCCCACAAATAGTTTTGCAGTAGAGAACTGAAATTATTATGCATATAACCAACTGCAACATCATTCACAGTAGTAACAAAACATATGACAGTTGCTTGTACATGTATTCATTTCAGATGTAGTACACTCAGTGATCATACAACCATTTATGACTATTATTTGCAAAAATTAAGTTCTGTCTTATCTCTCTGTGTTTGTTGCTCATGCTTGACCTTTCTGAACAGTAACCTGAGGCATGCAGTCTGTAAGGCATTCTGTATCATTGTTCTTAAAATGTGTGAAGATATTAAATGGCAATAATATGCAGTTGTCAAGAAATGAAGGGGAGGTTGGACTTTACTGAACAAAAAGTGTGAAATGCGTGCTGCTTAGTTACATTTAAAACCTTGATATAATTACTTCTACACTTTGTAAGTCTAACCTGGCTGACACACCCACTGTACATAGGGCAGTCTGAACTGCGGTTGTGTTATCCTTCTATCTACCAGTAATCATTCAGAGCTGCAATCCATTATCAACAAACACTGAGGAAGTGCCTGCACTATGTTTTATCTGATACATGGAACCAAGTAATTGGGATTCAGCAATTCTAATGATTTCACACCTCATTTGCAAATTCACCATGCTCACAGGCCTGAATCTACACTAAAGAAAGGGAACTGTGTAGCTATAGAATCTGAAGGTGAGGAAACTTGTTTATGTGGCTAACACTGAAGGGAATATTACTTTAGGCTATATCTGCGCAGACCTTGAGAATGTGTGCTTGCATGTTTCAGCTATATACTGTATATGCTGAAATGCCATTGAGAAAAATCTGTTAATATATATTTGCATTAGCAAATGCAACTTTTATCTGCATGCATTTCTTAGACATGTACTGGTGGCATGGGCATGTTTGTCACTTTCACTTTCTCAAATGCACAACCTTGCTAACTGTCATTACAACTGCTAATGTTGCAACTGTTTTTCTGTGTACCGTCTTCTATTGTTATTTCTATGAAATGGTAAATGCCCTATATTCTCAATGAAATGTGGGTGTTAGCCTTCTAGGATGGACCATACACACCTCTAGGGGGAATGGTGACCACAGGTACACATGACTAGTAATAGCTTAAATAGAATATTCTGTGTTAAATCTGCAGAAGTTTCAGGGACAGTTCTTTTGATAGCACTCTTTGCATTTCACTGATGAGTTGTTAGCGAAATGTGTCATTTCTCTGTTCTTTTGGGGTAAGGGAGCAAAGTTGCATTTCTGTTTTGCCACAAACAATCATATGTTGCTGTTGTTACTCTCCTTGTTTTGCATCTGACCTTGCTTTGTGTATGAATGTAATATGGTAAAACCACACAATTCCTTTTTTTATTTTTCAGTATCTTGACTGTTTTATGTCTCTCCAGTGGGTAATAGTGAAATGCTACCTTTCTGTGTTATCTGGAAACAGGACCTTTTGTTATGTGATAATTAAGAATTATGCGTATTATCCTTCTGTTGTGTTTTAGGTCATCTAGGACTATGGCACACAGGCATCCCAGTCCCTGAAAACCACTCTTCGGTGACTATGAGAATCAGGTAATTGTGGAAGCTTTTAGGTAACATGGTGCCTTTATGCTCTAGAGGGGACATGGAGATATGTCAGGCAGGATGCAGGTTTGGCTGCAGATAGTTGCTGATGTGAATGCAGTAGAAGGCCACAGCAGGGCATATGATCAGGTGCACCATAGGGTCAAGGACACAATTTCATCTGTATGCAGGAGAGCAGCTTCAGTGGCTCATGATTAGATGGGTAATGTGGGTGGCCTACTACAGAGCCACCACTAACAGTAAATAAAGAGTTTCTGTCCACTGGCAGAGATACAGAAAACTCCCAGGAAAGTACAGGACAGCATGTCCTTGAAATTGGTGCCACTGTTTCAGCAAGAACAAGTATGGCCCAGGAGGAGCTTCTGGGTAGACTTATGTATTTCAATATTTAAATATTATTGTATAGTAAAATGTTGACAGCAATACATAAGTTATGTTTAAAAATAAATTTATTTGGAGGGGAGTTGTAGATTGCTACAATTAACAACACATTCTGATTGATTACACATGAGCTTAGTTTGGACTTGTCATCCAGGTTCTTGTTAAAAGTTTTGTTGATTGACATATAAAGGGCAAAAGTTTTTAACACCCTGTGTTACTGTTAATTTTGATGATGTTGTTCTTACCCTTTGCTTAACTTCTTCCAGGACCATCATCCATGGGAAGCATAGCATCAACTACACGTGGTAACCCA
Organism: Protopterus annectens; assembly: GCF_019279795.1. NCBI lineage: Eukaryota > Metazoa > Chordata > Ceratodontiformes > Protopteridae > Protopterus > Protopterus annectens. Next base: position 1,359,610,460 of record NC_056735.1, read on the forward strand.
AATATCTTTTTCATCAGTAGTAATGATCATTTCAAAGAATTTATATATTTTATCCATATGTGTGATGTGGGTGTCAGGATAGTTATGTTTATTACTGCACAGACTGTAGTAGTGGCACCATTGTTAGTTTGTTACCATACATTTCACTATAGTAGTGTAGCTATTAATTTATTTCCTGTGTCTGTTGCTTATTATCACAGGTGATCCTGACAGTGGAAGTGTAAGACTCTTATCATCTAATGTCAGAGTATTGGCAGACTCTGATGATGATGGTGGCAAAGTAAGGGCACAGTCAGGGGGTGCAGATGTTGAATCTGACACTGAGGTTGACATTCAGCCATCCCCTGTAATTTCATCGGATACAGCCAGTAGGCCTATGCCAACTCATTCCAGTGATCCCTCAGATACTGGAGAGGTGGAGGGTAAAACAGTTGATCAGGGAAGTGTGGTTACTGTGGCTTCAGTGTTTGTTGACTCTGGCCATAGAGAGGTGGCATACAGGAGGGTTGATAAGGGTGCTGAGAGTAAGCCTGCTGTCCTTCCTCCACCTGATCCAGGTGTGTCTTCCCATGCCACTCAATGTATGTTTAGGACACCATGGAGGCACAGTCACATTCCCATAGGTCTTCCACGGTTATTTGTTATTGTTACATTATTTAGGAAATACTGCATCTTTAAGGTTCCGCAGTTCCAGCAATTATTACATCACTAAATTGGAGTATTTAAGCAACAGGAAGTGATGTTTTGGTTGTTTGAAAAAGTTTGGCAACTGCCAAACGAAAGCGCTTACCTTACTTTTTGGATATCAGCTTTTGCTTGTACTATTTTATTTATTTATTTATTCGAAGTAAAGTGATTTATTCTTCAGCCAGTCTGTGCTCTTCTCGTTTGTTTTTTCTTCCACATAAATGTTTATAGTTGTAGATGTGGTGCAGCCTGACATGCGTGGCTGCCTCCACCATTTTGCTGATTCAATGGATCAGATGAATGATACTTTGGAATGTGCGATGTCTGTGATGGTAAGTCTGCTGGAGGGTGATGGCATCCTTGTGGATATAGGTCAGCCACATAATCTGCTGTTAGCTGATGTGGCTGTGCCTGATCATGTGGCAGTGCTTCCACTGCTCCATCAGTGGTAGAGGTGTCTACACCCAGACATGGCAGGTAATAGGGTCATGGTCCTGGGTGTCCTTGTGAGGGGAGCTTGTCCAGCAGGCATCTGTCATGCTCAAGTAGTAGCAGTGCATCTGACCATGGGTGTGGATGTGCCAGTGCATCTCCTGGCAGAGCCATTTCTTGTGGTCAGGTACAACAGCGATGAATCACCTCCTCTACCATGCACAGCTCAAACCAACATACCAAGAAGCAGAGCTAGCACAAAGCTTGGCTGCGTTCATGCAGAAACTCACACACCAGTTTTACCTGGAGGACCCATACAGACTCACACACAACAGTTACATGCTTCAGCCGTGAAGCTTAATGCTCATTTTGTCTCACTGACCATTTGTTACTTAATCCAAATGTCTGCCTGCTTCTCTTTCTTAGCCACACATACTCACTGACCTTTTGTGTCAGCCTACACTTCCTGACCCCCCCCAAAACATGCTGTGCAAGTGATGATAACTATGCCATATCACTGTTTTCTATATTTTGGATTCAGAGAAACATAACATTTGTGTCTGATGCTCAGGGTGCATAGCTGACTTAGTGCTTAGTATATCTGCATTTGTGATGTTGTTTTGCTAATTGTACCTTTGACAAATTTTACTCATAGAAAGTTAGACACAATAAAACATGTTTTGCATCAGTATTGAGGGTTGCAAAATCTGAAACTGAAATGTGCCTCATTACTTTCTAACTTCTCTCTTTAAGGATTTTCTAGTCGAAAAATATGATGCTAAACTGACATTCAGTGACCATCAGTACTTCTGAGAGGTATGACTGTGAATCTTTGATGCCTGAGGCCTACTACTTGATAGAGGGCACATGTAGCCACAAAAGTCTCTGCTGTCAAATGTTAAAGTCATTTCTGTACAAATCACCCACCTTTTAATTGCTTACATTACCAGGTAAAACATGCAATGATATGCCATTCATTCATATTGTTACACAATACACTCCAGGTTCAAAACTTAACTTGTAAATCCAGCAGTTGAAACAGTTTTTAGTTCAGGTCTGACTCTGTCTCGTGCCAGAAATACACAGCCATTACATGGGTAGGTAAGGGTTTCGAGTGTTGCCTGGCATCAATGCTACTATATGTATGTACGTAGGATGAAGGTTTTAGCCCCTTAAGTGGTGAGTGAGTGCACTATGCATTGTCTCTTAGCTAATGCGAGTGCATATCGAGAATGCCCAAGTCTGCCTACAACTACAGCAGCTGCTGGTTCCCCCTCTGACTCCTTACATGTTTGTGGCTGTGGTGAGCTTGCCATTGGTGGTGGAATGTGTGCCCCTTCTCTTTGTTGATCCTGCTGAAGCTGCTTTCTCAGTATGATGATGTGTAGCATGGCACAGACAATGAAGATTTCAGTTCATGTGTGTGGATTCTGCTGCAGGGCTCCATCAGATATAGCTAGGCACTGGAACCATGACTTCAGCTGCCCAAACACATGCTCTATGATATTTCTTGTTTGAGTGTGTTCCTCATTATGGGGTTCTTCAGTGGGTGTGTGTGCATTTCTGATAGGTCTCATCAACCACGGTTGCAGTGCATAAACTGCATCCCCCAGTAAATTATCTTGTGAGATATCCCTGCTAGTGAACATCTGATACAGCTGGGAGGTGTGCCAGATATGTGATTCATGGTAACTGCCTGGGTTACCAGCATGCATGTTCAAGATGATTTCCTTGCAATACACACAATTTAGCAGTTAATACTGTGGAAGCCCTTTCTATTTATGTAGGCCCTTCTCTGTTCCCCAGATGGTGCCCTGATTTCTATATGTGTATAGTCTATGGCACCCTGTTCTTTAGGGTAGTGTGCTACAGGGTAGAACTCCTGCATATTATGGCCCTGTCCTCAGGAGTACAGAGAAAATATATGTGGTCACTGGAATGTTGGAGCATAGCATTCAGGAACTGATGGAGGATCCTGGATGCTGATGCCTGTGACACCCCAGCATGTCTTCTATTGGCCTCTGAAAGGTTCCAACAGCTAAAAATTCTAAGTGCTCTTCATACCTTTGTCTTCAAAGGTATGGGTTCCCCTCAGTTTGCCCTGGCTCTAAGTTGAGGACCACAGAGGTTGCAGAGTTCCTGTAGTGTGTCTATATCCATCCTGTAGAGCTCTACAATTTCCACATCATACAGATTGTGCTAAATTAAATGGGGTCTGAAAACCCTTCTCCTTCTTGGCCATGGTCTATTAACAGCAGCAGCAGCAGCATAGACTTCAGCCTGTTGCACATACACATTAATTAAAACAACAGCAGCCCCTAACACTGTTTCTGTGTAGATTCCTTTCCGTGGCTGTATTCCATTAGGTTTTGGAATTCACAGGGAAAACCAGTACTGAGTCTACACAGTTGCTTTATAACTTGTTCAATAGCTCCTCATTCTTGGATTGGTTGATTAGCATGCAATTCAGCTAATTATGCTTTAATTAGAATGCCACAATGTTTAACTTGTTTGCGCGGCTCTACACACTGTGTAGACACGCTTACCGAATCCAAAACAATGTGCTATCATGTGGGCGGTGTAAACGGACTGTGTAGGTTTTATTGAATATGGCTCCAAGTTTTTATGATTTTATGGTTTTTAACCAATGAATATAATTGAATGTAATGTTACTTATCCTGCATTTTTTTTCTTACTTAACTAGTATGTTTTATTTTCTTTACCTGGTGGAACAGTGGCTAGTTTTTGATTTGCATATTATTTTGACCAAAAAAAAAATCCGTACAGTATAATGTTTTCATTGATAATGTTGCTATTTTATACTAAAAAACATTGAGATCCTTGGTCCTCATGTGCTTATATTTTAAATTAATTATTTATCAGAACTGAAATATTTGCAGCTGAGTAATACAAAATGTCTGCACAAGGGGAAACTACTTTTTTTTCACCTTCTCTGTCATAATCACTCCTGTTCTTTTCTTTCTTAATAATATGCTCATGCCGATGGTACTTTATTGTATGTGCTATTACTTGCCTGTTGTAGAATCATCCTTAAATATACAGCATTTGAGTCTGATGCCATGTAAATCATTATGTAGTTAAAACACATCATTGTAATATTCTGTGTAGGCAATCATTTATTCTTCTCAGCCCATCATTGCTAATTGTTTTAGGCAATTTTTCTCAGGTTAAAATTATTTTAGTTCGATCTGTGGGTCAGTGTATAAAAGAAAGCACTATGGTGGAGTGTTGTAGGTTCATTTCCTGTAGTGGAAAGAATGGATGGCACCTAGATAACTGGTATTTACCAGAAACCTGTGACCTGCGCACTGTATGAAAGACTATCTGCTATATGATTCTAGTCTATTCCTGCAGAACCAGAATCTACTAATGGGCCAAGATGGTGAAGGACCTGGCAAAAGATTAGGAAACCAGTCGTTATATATTCTCATGATCACTTTGAGCTGGAAGGCAGACTATACACAGCAGTAGTTAACGGCAGCATGAGTGATTAGCAGTAGTCAAATCTATAAAAGGGATCTGCTAGGGGACAGGCACTTGCATCTCTGCAAACATGAACTTTTACATACACCAACAAAAAAGTCAACTTACATCTTCCCTGGAAGCAAACATTGCATCATTCTCTAGGTGTGCACTGCTATAATACATGTCTTTGAAAGAAGGAAAGGTCTGCATGTAAAACAGACACAGTATGATGGTGAAAAGAAGACAACACTGCAACATAGCAGTCAATTTACACACATGTACAAAAGCACTGCAAAGCAGTCAAGCAAACAATTATGCAGCATAACATCCCTGTGATGCCAGAACACCGTTGCATAAAACATCTCCTCAGAATATTACATCAGTACAGATTTATACATTCTAAGATATTCCAAGGCCACTCATGACCATTCTCACCCTGACAGTACCCTGCCTCAGGCAGCACACCTTTTCCCCAAGACAGTCATATTGGTCAATACCATGAATACATTTGCATATACCCATTCAATGAAGAATATAACTGCCAAACATTAAATAGTGAATGCAGCTGCATCATAAAAGAAAAACTACACAGTGGCAGTTTCTTTGTTTCTCAAGTTTGCAAGACACAGTAACAGAAAAAGTGGTCTAGAGGTTACTAGCCCCTAAAAAGCTCCTGAGGTTTGAAGCCCTTTGGCACATCTCACTTAATTAGTATTCAAGTGACTTTGGAAGTGTTTGCCTAATTTAATTGAGGAAATACCCAATTTAATTTCCATGAGATGAGAACTATTTTAAATGCGGTTCTTATGAATATATCACTGCCTCCTTCAACTGCATAACTACTGTAGAAGGGGTAATTCATAACAACAGAAGGAAAGCATAGCAGCATTATTACCAGTATGTATTAGTATGTATGAGTATTAATGCTGCTATACTAGTCATCATCTTCTTTCGGCTGTTCCCATTAGCGGTCGCCACAGCAGATCACCTGTTTCCATTTCTTCCTGTCCTCTGCATCTTGCTCTGTCACACCAACCACCTGCATGTCCTCTGTCACCAATGCTGCTATACTAGTACATATGTACTTACCCCCATGCACATATCCTAACACATATTTGTGCACACACACACACACACACACACACACACACACACACACACACACACACACACACACACACACACACACACACACTCTTCTTGTATCCTTTCTGAGACCATTAACTATCACAGCCTAATCACTGAAGAACACATTTTGTGTCTGTAAGATGGCAGTGTACATAGTCTGCATGATAGCACAAAACAAGACAAATAACTTGAGGTGCACCAAAGCGTTTAATTGCCTCTGCTCTTTTGCTTCCTTACAGTTGCTGCAGTGCTTATTCCTGTCAGATTATCTGCTGCACAGATGCATGCCTGCTGAATGATACTTTAAAACAAAATTGAATTTCCTGTTCAGACACATAAATCCAGGGTGGCCCACAAGACAGCAAAATGCAACCATCAACTTTAATTACAGTGTCAGCTAAAATGAAAATCTGGTCTTAATTAAGTAGCTATTTTTATATATAATTCTAGCTTTTCTACCCCTTAATTTATATAATAATAATATAATATTATTATTTGGCACAGAGATTTTGTTTTCTGTCTATGATGTGAGTAACTGGCATTTATTTATTTATTTATTTATTTAATTATATTGGTGTTTGTTAAATGGGATACAGTAGTGGTCCACACGGACCTTTTTCAGAGTGGTAGCACTGTCTGATTCTGTGGCTTGCTCAGGGTCACAGAGTAGGCAAATGAAAACTGATAGAATAATATCCTGAACGAGGAGCCCATTAATGGCTTATAAACTGAACTGCCAGGCTAAAGATAATTTAATAAGTCCAGTTAATTGGAGGGAAAGCAGAATTGGGGCTAGGATCAATCGCATTTGGAGCCTGCCATTTCCAGGAAGTGATTATAAGCAGTAATATTTACTAAAAAGGATGATAGAGGATGGCGGGGGGTTGATATGTACATTCTATAGGGTGGTTGAATTATTAAAAAATGAGGTGGAACATACCAAATCCATTCTTATTTGGTCTTCAAGCTTTGTACAACCCCTGCCTCCTTGTCAATTAAATAGCTCTAATTCCCAGGACAGTCAGAATGTATACCAATAGCCATTAATTCA
>NC_056735.1:1359622243-1359694764 GCF_019279795.1 Protopterus annectens
GATATGATCAAGATTTTGGCTGAGTTAGAGGAGAAATGCCTCCTAAGGGCACTCATAGTGGTAAGGAGAGAAAGGCATATATTAGATAACTACCAAGTAAGTATGCTACTTTTGGTGTACAAGATCAAATGAGATATTCACAGCTGTGGGCAGTACTGCAGTCATATCCAGATCCAGCACTAGGCAACCTAGACAATCGCCTTAGGCCCACTGGCTTTGGTGGACCCACTAGCTGGGGAAGGCCTACTGGCCAAGGGCCTGCTACAAAAATTACATTTATTTTTTAAGAACATACTCTGTGTGCATTAAATTTCTTTAAGGAGACTTGCAGAGTGCATCCTTAATAGCATCTGTGTATTCATCTTTACTATGATGCATGCACATCTAAACTTTAGAGATGAGCATGATTACACTCGAGCATGGATTATTTATGGAGAACTGCAGCTGCTCCTGTTTCAGACTTTTAAGAGAGACTAGCAGATATAAAGCATAGGGTATGGGTGTGTGAAATGCCCCAGTTAGGAATGGCAATTTGGTTAACTTAATCGGGCTCAAACCCTATACCCTGAGTAAAGGACCCTAGAGCATGAATCCTCTATACCAACTACACAAGTGCATTTCAAGGACTGTTGAGTTTCCTTGCATTTTCAAAGAATGTTGAATTTCGGTGCATTATCAAATAATGTTGAGTTCCAGTGCTTTTTTAATGAATGTTGAGTTTCTGTACATTTTCTAGGACTGTTGAGTTTCTGTGCATTTTCAAACAATTTTTGAGCTCCTGTGCATTTTCAAGAAATGTTAGGTTCCAAGGGAAGAGAAGTTTACTATTGCATATGCTGTCTGTTTTCAATGTGTAACTTTGTTTAGCAAATGGTCGTCATCAGTGTTTGCGCTATAAATTTTGAAGGAAGAGGTAGTAGCATAACAGGTAGCATACTTGGCTTTGGTGCAGAAGGCTATGGGATTTATTCCCATACCATGTAGATGGAGTGCATATATGACAGTGTCCTCTTTAAGGGGTATTGTAATCCTGAGTGTATTCTCCTTGGGATGAGATGCCTAAGAATTATGAGCATGTTGCTGATTTGACAGTCATTCCATATTACATGCTTACCAATCTTTTTAAATGCAACATGAACCATTTATTCTTTAAGGGCAACAGGCACTAAATTTGTTCATGAAATGTAAAGTTGTTTGCCAGAAGCAACCTCTTCATTAGTTATAGACCTCTTTAATGTGGAATTATTCAGATGACTTTTACTTCTGCAGAAATTGTGTATATTGGCTGAAACTGGTACACTGTAATGACAGAGGTTTGAGTAGCCTTTTCTGGTTGAAATGTTCTATAACATGTAGTTTTACCATTATTGGTTCATACGTTATATTTAATTGCTTACTGGAAAAATGTTCAAACCTACAAATATAAAACTCACTCTAACAAGTGGTGCTGTATTATACAAGGAATATAATTTAATACAAACAGGATGGTGCATCAAAGAATGCCATTGTCATACTGACTTACTGGTATACCGTGCAAACTTAAGCAGGACAAGATAGCAACAGACAAGGGGCTGTGGATGTGCCAATGTAAGTAGCTTAGTCTTCCAAAGATGAGACATCAAACCAAAACTTTTTCTAGAAATAAATAGTGTTGCTTTTTTTGTTTTTTCTCTGCTAAGCTTTACTTGTGCATTTATGCATTTGCTAGAGATGATCAAGTGTTGTTTGCAAGTGATTGCATCATCAGATCCTCTTCTCCAGATCTCCACGTCACTAAATGATAATTCATTTTATGAAATTCTTAACTCCTCTTTGTAGGTTGAAACCCTCATTCACAAATAAGTATAACAAACTCTGAGGCTGTAATACCTCAGGGTAAGTTATTACACTAACTATAAGTTTGGAAATTGAAGGATTTGGCAAGGTGGAGTCACTTGTGAAATATAGTCATTCATCGAAGTGGTGTATGTTTATGTCTTATAACTTATCACAGTGATATGCACAAAAAAATAAAGGATGACCATCAAGGTTTATTCACATAAAAACATATTTATGTGGCTATATAACTATATAATTTCCCAAACACTCAGTGTCACTTAGTTTATGTAGCAGCACTTCACCATGTCTCAATGTGTAATGACCATCTATTATTTTATACATTTATTTATTCTTATTTTTAGTAAGGTGGATAGACTGTCTCATGAGTCTTTTAAAATATAGCCCAGAGCAGAGGCAGTATAACATTTAATACATTATTAGTATATTCAAAATTACAGAATCGGAATATAAATTCTAAGTTTGCAGGTACTAGTTATTAGACTGTTATGTACATCCAAACTTCAGTTAACTAGGTATACATGTAAAGGAATGCAGTATACATTGCAAAATTAACAAACAAGAGAGGATATCTTGACAGAAAGTGTTTAAAATAAGGACTGTTGTGCAACCTAAGACATAGCCATATGTACTTCCTGGGTTCCTAGCACTTTGTTGAAAGCTTAATTCCGTGAATGCCTATTCATCAAGCCTTAATTGTTGAACACCCTTTCATTGAAAACTTACATCATCAAAACTTTTTCCTAGGGTTTGGAGTTAGTTGGCCATCATTACAAATTTGCCCTTTTCCCCATTGTAGTGCAACATCAGCATTGGTATATATAATTAGGGGTATTTGGGGGGCACAGTCCATATGTTAGTGGGTGTGGTGGGCAAACCCCCCCACCTTGGTGAGTTTAAAATAATGTGTCATTTGTTACGATTGCTCTGGTGGCCAAGTAGTTTTATTTCTTAGGAAAACATTTTGATGATATAAATGTTCAATGAAAGCATGTTTGATGATTAGGGTTTGATGAATAGGCATTCATGGAATTAAGCATTCGACAAAGTGATATAAACCCGTACTTCACTATTGTTCACCATATAACACTTCCAGCATGGAAGTGAAGACACATTTGTTCACAGGTTAAGGGTAAGTACTAGGCTAGCTGCTCTTGCAGGCCATTTTAAGCCTAACCAGTTTTCCTTTTTGTACTTGAATGAGCCTATCTCATTCGATTATAGACTGGCCTTACCTATCCCATGACTGATAGTTATATATTACCCCTAATGAGAATAACTGGGATCATACCATAGACAATTTGAGGGAACTCAAGCATGGGATCCCTTCTTCTACAGTTTTATTGTTATTTCAGTATGTTGTTTCGATACACTGGGGACTGCCATTTGCAGAATGAATGCCATGCTGGTCTCTAGTCTACACATTTTTCTAGCCATCACAGCATATGCCACTTGTTGCTTCTTCCTCCTTAATGATTATTCATTATCTTATTGCCCCCTTTCTTTAAGTTGCCTTTACTACAAATGTGTTTATTTTTCCATGTGATAATTATTAGGCAATGCTTTCCAGAAGAAGTGACTGTGAAATATGTTGCCTTCCACATAAAAGCAGAACAAAATTTAATGTGTTTAGTAATGCAGTAGCCCTTAATGTTTTACTCACTTTTTATCCATGTGTCAGATTTTAAACATGCTGCCTTTAACAAATGTATTAATAAGCATTTGCATTTGATATTTGATCAAAATAATGTCTCTATTTTTTCTATAAACATGATGAAACATTTTTATTTGAAATAAAAGGGTTTATATATTTTCTATAGCCCTAAGCAAATTCTGAAATGGTGTTGTGTAAGTTCCTTTAAATGAGAAAGCACTATATCACAGAAGGATTGTTAGGGCACTTACCCAAATGTTATGTCCTTATCTTATATTTGCACAAATTCCTTCATTTGTGTACAAAGAACCACAACACTTGTGCATAGAATAAGTCTCAGTTTGATCATTATATTTAGTTTTTGCAAAGGAATACCATTAAAATACTATTTTCTGTAACTGTTTAATGGCATTTTCAAGGTGCAAGACACTTAAGTGGCTAACAGATGACACAAAACCTGTCCCACCTTGCAAAAGTTTATATTGTGTACATGCCTGTAGTATGCAGAATTGTTGAATGCCTTTGTAAAAGCTAATATTTTATACATCTCCTGTTGTATGCAATGTTTTTGAATAGTTTGAGCTGCAGTCAGCATCTACTCAAAATTCTGCATGTTTAATGAGTATAAATCATATGACAAAACTTAACTAGGTTTAATTATTTATGATTGCTAATTCCCTGATAACATGAATAAACTTTTGCACAGAACATTCATACACTTGCCATGTTATTTGGTTTAGAGGCATAACACCCTGCCTATGGCCCATGTAAACTGAGTTTGATCAGAAGCAGGAGACGTGTTTGCCTTTTTTGAAAGCTTGAGACAGGACAATCCAATGTCACTATTTTTTTCCTGTTATAAAATAAACAGCAGTAAGAGTAGCAAAGTCTTCTTCTTCTTCTTTCGGCTTTTCCCGGTTAGGGGTCACCACAGCAGATCACCTGTCCACTCATGATTGGCAGTGGGGTTTTACGGTGTTGAGTTGCCAGCCCAGCGCCCAACCTTCCACAGAAGGCAAACACATGCACACACTCACACCTAGGGCCAATTTTGAGTGTCCAATCCACCTACAGCATGTCTTTGGGATGAAACCGGAGCACCTGGAGGAAACCCAAGCGACCACGGGGAGGACATGCAGACTCCGCACTGAAGGCACCCCAGCCGAGGATCGAACCGGAGAACCTCTTGCTGTGAGGTGGCAACACTAACCACTGCACCACCATGGCTGCCCAAGAGTAGCAAAGTCTGTAAATTCTAAATCAGTTACTAAAAGCATGCAAACATCAGTAAAGAAAAACACTGCTGATCCGTTGCTTTTAAAACATTTAAAATATATGTATATTAATATGTTGTGAATGTTGACACTTTACAAAGAAGAATAATGCAAAATACTCAAATGCAGAAGAATGCAAACAGGGTGAGTGGCTGATATTTGCTATATAACATGAATTAATTTTAGTGCAATGTCTAATGGGAGAGAGAGAGTTCTCCAAGTGGATATACAGTTATATTCTTCTCACAGAATGGTTTTGCAGGTACTGAATACGCACATAGTGTGAAATATGGAAACATGACTAGCTTGATCTACTGTAGATTTATAATGCTGCTTGGCTTATGGATTTACACAAGTCTCCAGGAATTTGTGGCCTGGAAGTCATGCCCACACATTGTATGTAGAGTACATAGTAGCTCATTCCCCTATTTTATGTTCCACTTTGGTTATTTGACAACTTTATTGCATCTATTATGTGACTGTCTAATCTGTTTGACTGCTTCACATAAAAATGCACATTGGTATCACAATGACACTGTTCGAATATATTAGCCCATGGAGCCCAGGAGAAAGGGGAGGAAAAACACATTGCTAAATACCTTTCACAGATGATGATGATGATGATGATGATGATGCAGGCAGCAAAGAATGACAGGTTTTGTTCCAGCATACACGATAGCTCTTCAGCTGCTTTTATTGAAATTTATACTGTAAAGAGTTTCCATTTGATATACCAGAATCATATCATCAAATGCAAGTCATCCCTTTGGGGCCTCAGGCCCCTCCAGGTTTCATAAATGGACTGCTTAATACATGTCAGAACAATCTACATATATTGCAACTCCCCATAAATACAAATGGAGCTAGTTGCTGGCATAAAATAAGAGTTAAGTCTGCTAGATTTTTGTAAGCTCCAGCCAAGACAAAGTTCAGCCAGAATCTTTTTTTTTTTAACTTGGATTTTTTAATGAAATGCTAGCAGAGCTGCTACAATGCATTTTTCTAAGCAAAGATGTCTGCTGTCTTGAGTCTGTACTTATAAATGTGGATGCATAATGTTTTACTATAAAATGCAAATATCACTTAATATTATAAATACTGTAAGATAAATGTTAGGAAAAGTTTCAGTGATAAAGGATTATTCACAATAGTTATCAGTTTTGTTTCTCCCTTCCTTAAGTCACTACACCTTCAGTGCAACGAGTACATGCTAGAAAAAGGCAGCTGTTTTAGCATTTTACATGTCTAGAACCTGAAGTTAAGAAGTGCTGTTTGACATTTTATAACTTCTTCTTTGTTAATTATGCTGTTTTATTCTCCTTTTTCTTTGTTCCTTAAGTCAATAAGCTACAAGTTGAACTATCTTGAATTCAAGAGAACTTGCAACTCGTACATTTATCAGACAAAACACACAGTCATTCATACATCCATAGACACTATTAGTACAGAGTAGTAATTTTCTATTATTGGTCAGCAGACAGTATCTGAAATAAAGGTGATTCATCCTAACCTCCATATGAATGTACATCAGGGAGGTTTATTCAAAGCGTTGATATATTTTCTAAGAGGCTACACACGTTTATTGAAGGTAGGCAGGTGCAGATTGCTTTTCAATGGACAAATGAATAACCACACACTTTTGAACTCCGTATTTCAGAGCTACACTGTGTTGCAGAGATACCCTTTTCCCTTTTAGGATTTGCAGCACAGCAGTAAACGGAAGCTATCTGAGTCTTGCCAATATTATAATTTAGCAGAGAGTTGTGTGAATGGTTGGGGAGAAGGAAGTGTTCGGGGGTCTTGCTGCATGCAAAAAAATTGCGTTGTCATCTGTTCAAGACTCTGTGATCACAATTTTATGCATTTGTGACGTTATCAATTATTTGCACCAGATCTGAAAGTGGTAGCAGAAGAAACATCTCACCTGTAGTTTTATGGGTATCATTTATTTGGTCATACAGAGTCAATGTTTCTTTGCTGTAGTTCTTGGTCAGCATTGCCTATTAATCATATCTTGCAGAAATATGTTGTTTTATACTTAGCCGATGTAAAATTCTTTGGCACAGAGCACTGTTAATGCTTCAGCTGGGAACATCACAGATTCTTTCAAATTCATCACTCCATCTGCATATACAGCACCAGTCTCTCCAAACTTAATTTGGTTTGTAAGGCTGTCACTGCAATTTTAAGACATTATTTTGGGTGTTTCTGTTTTTGTTACTCTTATCTGCAAATATCCATTCAGGTGACTGGTGATGCTAGAATATTCCCTGACTATTTACTAATTTGTTTACAGAAAATATTTAAAAATATTTAAAAAACTATATTAACCAGCACAAAACTTTCTGTTTATAATGGTTATATTACACAAAATATCAAGCAAAGCAAATTAATCAATTAAATGCCTACAGTACAAACAATGCAAACCACTAAGAGAAAAATCAGAAAACACTATCTTTGTTATCTATAGTTAAACACAATTCTATTTTGAACTGCTAAATATCAGATATATAGCAGACCTTCATCATTACAAAAATGTTTTCTGGTTATCTAGTGCTGCTGCATAAAGAACATTTCTCAAGACATTTCCACTGACTTCATTTCTGATTATTCAGAGAAACATTAATATTTCAGCAACAAATGCATATGTAGCTATACTTCATAAAAGAAATATACACTGTCTCCTGTTCCATGCAAGAACAAAGTCTCAGGTTCATAGACTTAAAACTTAATTACTTCACTTCCAAGCTGTGCTTTATACAAACCACTGGTTGCTCCATTTCCCTTCTTATCTTCTCTGTCATGGAACAAACCTATGAAATTCCTGCATAACAAGGATGGATTTAAACACAACCTTCTGAGTGCTATTTATGCCATAAAAGCTAATGTGAATTTATTTTCAGATGTTCGTCAGAACAATATGCTCATGTCTTCTGACTAATACCTTTATTACTACCATTCTAAAATCTTTGATGGGCTAAGAAATTGGTGTTGCTAAAATCCTCAGTTACTACTCTGTGTAACAAAATATATATGCAGATACTTTGTCACAAAGTCATCATGAGCAATTTGTAGACAAGATGAAAACTGAATGATTGACATGCATACATTTAAGAGTCCTAAATCCAGGATATACACAAGCAAGTAAAATTTAGGATTTCAACTAATTGAATAATACAGGTTATATTAATGTACTGTTTGTCAGTGACAGCTATATAAAAGAGTAGAATCTTTCTGTTAACCATTGAATGTCATGCACTGACAAACAGGCTTACACAAACCAAACTGCAGCTAGAGACCAGAGATGCATGTCTGACAAGTTACAGCTGAAGTACCTGAGAGAACCGTCTATTGTCAATTCAAGAGCAGTGAACTCCTAGTAAAACCACAAAGGTATCATTGTGGTTTGAAACTGCAAACCTTTTATTTTGGTAGTCAGGCTACAAGCCAAAGGCAGGTTATCCCATGCACCTCTATTCCACAAACTGGTCCCTTTCTTAGTCCTGCAATTACAGGAAGTTGATAGCCGTGTGCCAGAAAGAGGTTTGGAGACAGTCCAGCTCTATACCTTTTTCCTCTTTCTCCAACACAAACAGTGGATTATTTTGCACACCCTCCACAGTATTGATCACAATATAAATTTTGTGCTAATGATGCTACATTAAAGCAAGAAGCTGGATTCAGATATGTAATGCTCCTCAGTGCAAATTCACTTCAGCATTCATAAATGCATTTACAAAACCTGACAGCTATCATTTTATAAAGGATTGTCCCGCTAGCTGAATGACAACATATTAAAGAACAAAACAGTAGAAACTCCTAGAAACAAATATGATACCTAAACAGAATCTTTGTGTCCCAGACTAGACATAAAATCGAGTAAAAGTTAGACTAACATGGAGGGAAACATTGTTAACTGATGACAGATAGGAAATATATTCTCAGCCAGTCATGAAATCCTACCTTTTCCAATTTTGTCTTCCTGGAATTGAGGACAAGTCTACGACTCAATTTTTTAGCATACCATACAGAGGCAAACATTCTGAAACAGGGAATAAATAAACAAAGAACTGCAGAAAGCACAGCACCATGAACTTGTGTTGAAGTTTAAAGCAGAAGTGGAGTAAATTTCAATGCTCTCTCGCTCTCTCTCTCTCTCTCTCTCTCTCTCTTTCTCTCTCTCTTTCTCATTCACACACACACACACATGCACTCTCTCTCTTGCTTGCTTTCATGCCTTTGTCTCTCTCTCTCTCACTCACTCTCACTCTCTCTCTGTCTTTCTTCTTTCCACATGCACAAAAACATACTTCTCACTATTCTTTATCTGTCTTTTTAAGCCTTCCAGACTGTTTTCTTCAACTAGTATTATTTTTCATAAAATGTATATCAAATTTTCAAAAGGCTTGATTTCAAATCTAGGAATTATTTTATTCAAAAACATTTTTCTTAAAAAGTTTAGAGTAGCACTAATGCAAACACAAGACGTTAAGAACTTTAAAAGGTGAGCTTTCACATTATCAGAAATTAGGAAGAATGAAAAATATAATATGCTTAACCTTGGATGCAGAGTGAATATAGCAGCAAATTTACTGTAGTAAATATAATTTATGTCTATAAGGGTGTTCATGATGGTTTCTTAATATAAGGACTATACACTGAGAGTGCACATGTGTATGTGTGGGTGTATGTTTAAGGGACCTGCACTATAAAACAACAACTCCAGCACCTTCTAGCATTCTCCTTTGTAAAACCAATAAGCTCACTTACTGTATCTCGGGTTCTGCACTTCACTGCCATTGTTAACCATAAGCAAGTACAAACATCCTAAAAATTGTTGGTGTAACTGACAGTTGAATAATTATCGGATCTGTTTTACTCAGAGGACGCACTGTAATACATAATCTTAATTATGGAAAAATAAAAATGTTACTGTTACTTTCTAATTAAATTCAGATCTACTATTTTGTTTAGAACATCTTTTAATTTCTGAAGGAGGATGTGTGCATCGTTCTGTTGAATACATATATAGATAGATAAAATAATAAACTCTACCCATTTTATTAATATGTATATAGACACACTCCTGCATAGACACATATAATTAAAAACACACGCTCTCTTCCCCCATCCACCAACACACCCTGTGTGCCTTTTTGTGATTTATCATACCTTCCTGAGGTGCTTGGTATGACAGATTGCACCCATGTGGCTATTAGGGTCCCAGTTGGTCCTCACAGAGAACTGGTACTGTAACAGGAAAGGCTACCACTCCAGCAAATGTTAGGTATTGTGTGATGCATATGGCTGTATCACCAACATCACAGCCAGGCATCAAGTTAGTACCCATGATTCCCACATTTGGCACAAAGTTCACTGTGTCACCACTTCCTGGATGATCAGATATCACATGGACAACTAGGAGGTAAGTGCGGCATAAATCACTGAACACTCCCATAGATACTTGCATAAAAATGCTAAAGCTGTAATGCTTTATCCCCCCCCCCCCAGCTACATGTGCTCCCTTCCTAATTATGTTTTTCAAGTGATGTAGGCTAAGCATTCAAACCTTGATTAATGCCACCAGTATCAAAGCCAGAGGGATAGAACAGGAATATTGCACAGTACACTATTACAAATCTGCATAGTCATTGAGAACATTTTTAGCCTGCTTAAAGCTCCTTTCCTTTGCCTGATTGAGTTTGGGGGGGGTATCTTCATTATGACCTGCTACTATGTACTGGATGTTTCCTGGGTGTTTCATTATGCACAATATGATTTGTGTCAGTCTGGTATAGCAGTCTCAGAACTACTGCCGGTAGGACCCGCAACAGGTCCCACAGCTCCCACCCATGTACAACCTGAAACTTGTAGCAGTTAGGACAGAGATGCTGGGCAGCCAATGGCAGATGCCTAGCACTCACTCAGACATGCACAGTACATGGCAGATGCATGGCACTTGCTCAGACATGTACAGTATATGACAGATGCATGGCACTGACTCAAACATGCACAGTACATGACAGATGCATGGCACTCACTCAGACATGCACAATACATGACAGATGCATGGCACTCACTCAGACATACACAGTACATGACATCTGCATGGCACTCAGACATGCAAAGTACATGACAGATGCATGGCACTCACTCAGCCATGCACTGTACATGACAGATGCATGGCAATCACTCAGACATGCACAGTACATGACAGATGTACAGCACTCGCTCAGACATGCACAGTACATGGCAGATGCATGGCGCTCACTCAGACATGCACATTCCATGACAACACAAGTGAAGTGGCTGAATCTAGTCCACAAGAATGGACTTTGTCAAACACTACATGATAGTGTCAAGTCACAAAAATAAAACTTGATGCATTAATGTAAACTGTAGGCTATTCTGGGCTCCCTGTTGAACTGTCAGCACTCAAAATGCTGAATGCCAAAAAGCCAAAAAAGAAGATAGAAAACATAGGAGAAGAGCAAATCTTGAAACTCACCCTTCTCCATAAAACTTCTTTTGCAGCCCCCCCCCTGCATCCCTCATGTGGGTGGCAAGCCCCCCTCAAACTCATACATAGCAATTCCAAGATCACCATATGTCAGAGAAAAGGGAGTATTCTGAGAGATGGAATCTTGGAATTAGTATTTGTAAGTCTGATCTTCTGGCGATTCAGTCCCTCCTTTCAGGACTTGCTAGATATTTCAAATGGTTACCCTATGCTGTTTAGTGCATGTTAATTCACACTGTGTATCCATCATTTTTCCAAACATCATAAGAAATGTGTAGTTCATATGGGCACAGATGACACTATTTTCATGGTAGCCCTTGGACAGAGGCACAAGAGCTATGCTCACCTGATGTGCTTTAAACTACAGGTGGAGTTGTGAAGCAGGGTACATTTGACAACATTGTTAACCTTAAATGCAATAGCACCCTGATGAAAAAATGAGAGAAAGTGCTGCTTTCTTTGCCTCTTTGGTTTCTAGCTTGGATTTGAAGAGGTTAAAGGCACAATTTGATGCATTCCCACTTGTGTATAGATGTATTATTTCCCTGTTTACTTCTATTTTCTTTTATTTTTATTTCTTATATATTTTTTTTATTCCATCCCCCATAGGTAAGAAGAAGTTTCTTCACATCTACATTGTTTTGTTGAATGTGTTTCACTCTATAAGTGCCCTGCTTCAATGCTGATGCCAGTGGTTGAGTGGGTTAGGTTTTGAGGATACAAAATATGGGCTGTGCAGGTCACATCTGTTTTATATGCAATGTTGCTTAATTATAGATGACCAGTCAGAACTACAAGAGCAGGACTTGGACTCTTGAGGTTCTTTCACACGACATGGAAATCTACTGATGTGAAACACACTGAGTTGTGGAGATTTCCAAATCTATCGATGCTAGAGCTGACCGGGCCACCCATGCTGCATGACCAACATGACCTCCACGCAAGTTAGCCTGACCTCTGCTGTGTCTTCCATGAGTGTCTCTTAAGTTCCCACAAATGTGCAGATGGAGGCTGAAACAGATGCTGTGTGAGCAAACACACTCTGCAGTAGAATCTTTATGGCAATTTCTATGGCCTCCACCATTCTCAAATATTGGAGACTATCCTCACATATACCTTGCAAAAATGTCACCATCTCTTTCTGAGTCTAAGTAGTTGTAACTTGTGCCTGAACAACGTCTTCATCTATATGCTGCTCTGCAGAAAATATTTTACATGTCACAGGAGCCATCTGTGATTGTTGACCTTGTTTGTTACCCCTGTGGATAGGCTACATGGTGGGAGTTTCAGACTCTGACATTGTTCTGCACTTTTTCAGGGGTTTCATGTGTAGATCTGACAAAGAGGTGGGGCTTCATGGGAATCCATCTGGTAAAGACCTGTACCCATGATGCTGTCCACGTAGCCCCTGTTGGAGTGACCAACTTGAAGTGGGAGGAACCCCTGCTATTCATTGAACTTTGTAAAAAAATATATGAAGAGGATCACCAAAGGGACACTGCAACACTAAGTCCAGAAAATGTATTGAAAAATGTTAAGTGCTTTTGTCAAAATCACAAGACTTCATCAGAACAAGAACAAACAAGCAAAAAATGCCATATTTAAATACCCTAACCGTTACAGCCATTGGTTGACAAAGCAAACATCATTTGCTGTAAAATAAATAAGCAGTTTAAAAAGACAGTAACACATAATCACAGTAACTGCCCACTACAACACACCAATTGCCACCTACCAACCACATAGACATTAATGTATTGTGTATTGAATAAAATCACATAAAAAAGCTGATTTTAGTTTTAATACAGAACTAATGGATAACTTGTCATTGAGCCCAGGTGGTTGACATGCATTTGATTTAATCTGCCACTTGAGCTCGAAATATTCAGGGAAGTCATCATTGTCCCCCCTTGTGGACCCAGGTCTACTTGTTCAAGTACAAAAAATTTAAAATAATGTGTTGGATGCTTAAATAAAACATTGTTATTTTGTTTTTTTACTATATCGTAGTTGTGTTGATATATTCTTTGTCTGAGGGCTCTGATTGTCTTCCCCACATAGTACCCCTCACATACCATACAGGTTGCAATATATACCACTCCCTTGGTGTAACAGTAACACTTCATAATAGTAGTGATTTTACCATAGTTCCTGACTCTAATGGAATCAGTGTCCACTATATAGGGGCATTGTCCACACCTCCCACATCTAAAAGTTCCACCAAGGCCTGCCTTTAACTTTTTCCTCTCCACCAGGCCTTTCAAGAAGGTGCCCTTTTTGTAAACCACAAGAGGTTTTTCCCCCAACCTTGTGTTGATCTTCTCCTGCAAACAAAAAATGGTCCAAAAATCATAAATGATGCTTCTAATGTTAAAAAAGTCCCTGGCGAAGGGCAGGGCACATGCCCTAGTAAAACTGTCAGTTTTTACCAAACCAGAGGTTCTATTCAAACCTTCAGGCTTCTCCAAGAGTGTAGAATAAATACCCCCTGCTCTTTTTGATTTAACTTCTTCAGCTATGTCATTGACAAAGTTAAAGGGGTAACCTCTTTTCTGCAACATACCCGTTAGGACATCCCATTCTTTAATAAAATTGTCCTGGTCAGACATCATTCTGGCCAATCTCACATATTGACCCTTGACAAGGGATTTTTTTCTGATGCAGAGGGTGACAGCTCTCAAAATGCAACAACGAGTTAGAATAGGTAGGTTTTCTATAAATGTGCAAAGTAAACCTACCCTTAAAGTGATCTTTCTTAATAGTAACATCCAGATAATTCAAGGTGTCAAGGTCCTTGGTCATGGTAAATTTCAAAAAGTCGGTGATGTTGCTGATGTAAACAAAGAACCTATTCAGGTCATCTTCACTCCCATGCCAAAATAAGACCATATCATCCAGATACCGTCCATATAGTACCCACATGTCCTTGAATTCAGAGTTCATTATGTAGAGGTCTTCCCACTGTGCTAATGCAATGTTAGCAAATGAAGGCGCGCAACATGCGCCCATTGCCACCCCCATGCACCTGCTTGAATAAATGCCCTCAAAAGTGATACAATTGTTGTCCAGAACCATTTCCATACAGGACCTGATTGTAAGGATAGTGTCATGGTTCAATGTAATGTTTAAGCATAAATAGTCATAGAACCATTCTAGTCCAACATCATGGGGTATTACTGAGAAGAGGTCACAGATGTCAGTGGTGACCAAGATCAAGTCCTTGTGTACAAACTGTACTTAACTTTAGACAAAGTCCCTGGAGTCCTTGATCACCAGGTCTCTGTTATCGAGGGTGTGCTTAACAGTGTTGTCAATATATTTAGCTAAACTGAAGGTTTTAGAAGCTTTTGCATCGACAATCGGTCATGGGGGGGGGGGTCTGAGATACTCTTATGTATTTTAGGGATTCCAAATGGTAGGAATCCTAGGATGCTTAGTTTCCAAGAATCTAGAAGTTTCTACAGTAATTTGCTCATTGAGTAAAAGTTGTTCAATGTCTAAATCTATATGCCTGTAGTATATATTCAACTCATTTTTGAAAACCTCTGTGTATGTGTCACTATACAATAAGTCAGTCATTTTACTATTGTAATCACACACCTCCATGATAACAATACCTCCCCCCTTATCCAATTCATAATCCTGATTTCACCATTCTCCAAAATATTACAGAGCAATGTAGTTTCTTGCCTAGTTAAATTATTGGCCCCATTATTGTCAAGAAGGTTTTTGTTATTGTTTTTGGCAACCACTTTTCTGAATTCATTTTCACAAAGGGTCTCATACATTTGTACTGTTGGGTGCATAGGGGGAATGAAAGTACTTGGTCTTTTTAATTGACCTAGATTTCCCTGCAACATGCATTGTCCAGCCCCCTCTTGTGAAAAAAAAGAGTTCCAAATTCAACTTCCTAGTGAATAATTTAAACTCCAAAATAGTACTGACAATGTCACTACCAGTTGTTGGCACAAAGTTGAGCCCTTTTGAGAACAGTTCTGCCCATTCAGTACTCACAGTTGTCCTACTATAATTGTAAATGCTGAAATCATGCTCAAGATTCTTCACAATGGTACATTCATACATCCCATCCCTTTCATTGGTATCATTCATCACCTCCAATACTGTTGTTGTCTCACCCTCTTCCATTGATTCTTATAATTCACTTGTCCATACCCTCCGTTCCCTTGTCCCCCCCCCCCTCTGATTCATCAATCGCTGGGATCTCCTCAGAGGCAGTGGTTCTAAAGGGGCATTGTCATCCACTGAATCTACCACATCATCATCTTCATTGATTACATTTACCTCTTCACATCTTTCGGCCCACCTAGCTTGTTGGCCCAGGGGTGGGTCAGAGTATGCCCTCCCCTCATCAAAATCAGTTTTGTCCCTAAACAATTTTCTTTCTTTCCTTTTTTGCAATTGCACCAAGTCGTTATCAACACTTTTAAATAGATTATTGAATTCAACCAACCTATGTTCAAACAATAAATCATGCTTAATTTCAGTGTCAAGTTTGTTGATGTCCTTTAAAATAGCAGCTATTTTCATATTGTTAACAGTAATAAAAATGTTTAACAATTCACAACCTTGCTTATTGAAAAAGTTCTTTAAGTCCTGGTGTAAGTGTGAGTCTTTAATAAGCCCAGTCGGATATTTCCATGTCCGAAGGCCCTTGGAAATCTGCTCTTTTCTTACACACTCGTGCAGATATTCATTTTCCAATTGCAAATATTTGTACTTGAATAAGGCTTCCTTAAAACCCCAAACTTGTTGCTCAAGACTGCTGTGTTGGTTGGTAGCATTCATATTCTGTCCATCAAAGATAATTCTGTTCCTGAGTCATTGCTCAACCGAAAATGATAGCATGTTGTCATTACGTGCATCTAGCGTGTTGCTAGATGCTAGTTCACTACCATTAACATTACTGCTGCCTGCCAGACCTTGTTCATAAGAGTGATTGTTAGAATTAGTGCTCCTTTGTGCTGGAGTAATCATTGAGATGTCAGGACTTGATATACTAGTATTATTGAGCCCCTGACTACGATGATCCGCTAATTGACCCAGAAGTGACTCTACCTTAGCAGAAAGCTCAGCAACAGTTGATGCAAGTGTTGCCACCGTTTGAGCAATAATGTTCAAGTCCATGCTGCCACTGCTACCGGGTTGCTCCCCTCCATCCATGACTAAAACAGACTTAGAAATTCATTGAACTTTGCAATTGTGTGCTACTATTGTTACGTTATTTCATCAGAATGAGACTAATGACATCATAGCTGCTAATATCAACCTGCTCTAGTGCACTGTAGTCTACTTGTGATAGTGTAGCTGCTGAGAAATCTATAAACAATTGACAAGCACTTTATTATTGCATGCTATAATACCTATGCATGTATTTATTACCTTTATATTAAGCAGCACAGGCAAAATGAAGGAAACTGATAGGTACCATTTGATGTTTCTGTTTGTTCATGGGCTGTTGGTGATCCTGATGTAACTGGTGGAGACACAGTGAAAGAGTTATTTACTAATGGAATCCGACTACAAATAGGTTAACTGTTCACACTTTCCCAATAACCAGTTGAAAATACTGACCTGATCCAGCTGCTGTGGACATTTGATAAGTGGCCAAACTGCCTGTATCCACTACACATTGAAGAGTACCTAAGCAATTGCCATCAGCATCATAGAAATCATCACCATGAAGAGATAGCAAATACTTCCCATCAAGTGTCATGTTTGCCCTGCAAATTGTACCCTAAAGGTGGCATTCAGGTCTCTCAACAACAGGTACTGTTATGACTCTGTCATAGTCCATGTTGGCGTGAATGACTTGAGATGTATCTCTCTGGACCATATGAAGTGAGACATGATCGAGCTCACTGAATATGTGTTCCAGGCAGGTATGTTCCTAGCCTTAAGCAGCATTCTACCATCACCCAGAATGATGCTTCAATACAAACAGAAAATGATTGACTTTAACAATTGGCTTAGTTTCTGGTGTCATTACAAGGGGATCCAGTATCTGACAGCCTGAGAAGACATGGTCGACAGATCATGATGCTTTGCCAGAGATGGCCTGCATTTGTCTCCCTTGGGCTTCAGGCTTCTGGCAAAGGCTTTTGCTTCCCCCATAGTGCCTTTTTTAAAGGTAATGCTGCTAAACAATAGGAGTCTAAAAATGAAACTGCACTCATTGCAAACATTCTTAACCCTGGAAGATGCTGACATTTGTGCAGTTAAAGAAACCTGGTTCAAAGCTGTGGAGAGCACCCCAGCCATATCAGGTTACTCTTCCTATCAAAAACTGAGACCCTAAACCGTGGGCAGTAAAGCAAAAGAAGATGGAGTTTCAATATATTTTAAAGACATACACACCTCCAGGCTGGTCAAACAGTATGACAGACAGGACACACTCCTGGTGCAGTTAACCATTGACAGGACCCCTATTCAAATCATAGCTAGCTAAAGGCCCTGAACTTTGACCCATGATGCCCACTCCACCTATCTGGACCCCTTTGAATCTATCTAGATTCAACCATTTACACTGATACTGGGCGATTTTAACTACCCAACCATAGACTGGAAGAACTACTCATGGCTAAACACAAATGCCCAGAGATTCCTTGATTTCATCAATGCAAATGCCTTGAACCAGCTGGCTGACACCCCCACAAGAGGTGCTGATATCTTGGACATGGTATTAACCAACATGAATAACCACTGCAGCATCCCTACAGTGTCATCCTCCCTGGTGAGATCTGACCACAAAGTGGTCACTTTCGAAGTCACCATCTCCGACCCCCTTCCTATGATCAAACATAAATAAATATCCAAAGCTGATTACAACCTACTGAGGGAAGGTCTAACCAGCTTCACAACCCCCCCTTCATAGGACCTGGAATAAATGTCCAAACCTATACCAAAGTACTATACGAGCATTTATATAGCTCAATGGAATCAGGAGTACCTGACAGGACAAAATCCTCCTCCTCAAGGAAGAGTAAACCTATCTGGCAGACATCTATAATAAATAAACTCTATAATAAAAGGAACAAAATTGCTGTCCAGGACCAAGAAAGAGCAGGTGTCTAACCGGGAGAAATTTCTCCTTGGTCCATAATAAAAGGAACAAAATTGCTGTCCAGGACCAAGAAAGAGCAGGTGTCTAGCTGGAAGCAATCTCTCCTTGGCCTGAAAAAGCAAATAAGAGCACTAGTGAAATCCTCCAAAGGAAACTTCAAGTCCAAACTGGCCACATTTACTAAAGACAATCATAAGGCCTTCTTCACATATGTCTGCAATCTCAAAGGAAGCACTACGATCTGCTCAGAACTGGTGGTCAAGGACACCACATACGCGAATGATGTACTTATAACCAACCTGCTGGCAGACAGGTTCAGCAAAAACTTCACCCTCTGTCTCCCCCATCAGTAAATTAGGACATCCCCAGCACCTGCCCCCCCCCCTTATCTCTAGGGAGCAAGTCATTACTGCCTTCTCAAAGGAAAAAAAATACAGCCTCCATGGGACCCGATAACATCCCATGCTGCATCCTACATGAACTCAGGCAGGAACTGGCAGCACCATTATGTGCCCTAGTCAACCAAAGCCTGAACACTGGCTTCATGCCAGCAGAGTGCAGGACAGCCACTGTCATCCCTTTGCACAAAGGTGGTATATCCACTGATCCAGGAAATTATAGACCCATCAGCCTAATTAGCCTGATCTGTAAGGCCATGGAACGGATTATCATGGACCTCATAAACAAAGACATTTTCATCCTCCAAACACTCAATCCCACACAGTTTGGTTTCATCAAGGGGAGGTCATGCCTGTTAAATCTGGCTGACTTCTTTGAGACAGTCACCAAAGCCATGGACGAGGGGAAGATGGTGCACACTGCCTACCTTGACCTGGCCAAAGTCTTCAATACTATTCCCCACTTGGGTATAATAGATAAACTCTCTCAACTAGGCATCAATCCATATTTTACCAGATGGGTAGCAAACTAGCTCACTGATGGAGCATGCCTAGTCAAAATTGGGGAAGCCACCTCAAGCACTAGACCCGTAATGAGTGGTGTACCCCAGGGATCAGTCTTGAGGCCTCTGTTGTTTGGGATATACTTTTCTGAGGTGCAGGCCAAAACAAGTGGGCTATGGCTGACCAAGTTTGCAGATGACTGCAAGCTGGGCACTGTCATCAACTCCTCTAGTGATGTGGAAATCCTCCAATAGAGTCACACTCAAACAAATGACTGGTGCCAAAAACATGGCCTCAAACTGAATGCCAAAAATGCATCATCATCCCCTTTGGGGAGAGGGACATCCCACAAATTATCACATTAATAACAAGGTCTTTAACACGCAATCAGTCATGAGGGACTCGGGCACCCACATTGATAGCAAACTGACTTTTGACCACCATATTGCCTCCAGTGTAGGGAAAGCTTTCTATATGGCCCACCTTATTAAGTAGGGTATCTCATCCGGGGACAAGGAGGTCATAACATCCCTGTATTCTTCTGTTATAAGACCCATTATTGCTTACAATGACCCTTTCAGGATGCATCTCACAAAGCACATACAGTAGCTGGACAGACCACAGGGGTTCCTCACCAGAAGAATCCAGATGAATCCTCAAACATCTACCCTACACAGATAGACTAAAAGCCCTGTCTCTCTACAGGTTCATGCTCGTACAGGCTCCTCAGAGGTCTGTCATGCAAGACAATCTCAGACCCTACCTTGATGGGACTGCTGCATATCCACAAGTCATACTCCACTCAAGTAACTTGCATATGTGACCTCAACCTGGTCTGTGACATCAATAGGACTTGTTCGTGGGACAGATTTGTGTCCCAGAGACTCCCCCTTCTGTGGAATACACTCCCTCAAGCATAGAACTTCAGTAACCCTTTTTTAAGTGCAACCTGCATAACTGGATGGGAACAGAAAATGCACCCCTGGGATATCATCTGTGTCCCTGCTGGACAGGGGCATCGGGTGCTGACTTGTCAGAACATGGACTAATCCCACAGTCATGAGTCTCATTAGTGGTGGGGATGAACATAACTACAGGGATGAGATGAACATTTTGATTGCCTGGTGTGACAGGAACAATCTAGACTTGAATGTTAGTAAGACCAAAGAAATGATTATGGACTTCAGGAGAAAAGCAACAGTTCACCAACCCTTCACTATCAAAGGGGAGGTAGTAGAAAAAGTAAAATCAACCAATTTCCTGGGCCTTCACATGTCAGATAACCTCTCCTGGACTATTAATACCAACCATATAGTCAAGAAGACTCAACAGAGGCTTCAACTCCTGAGAATGGTCAAAAAGGCCAGGCTCCTACTGTCTGATCTTATCACTTTTTACAGGAGAGCTATTAAGAGCATTCTCACTAGCAACTTCATAGCATGGTTCAACAACTGCACAGTTGCTGAGAAGAAGAAACTACAGAGGGTGGAGAGGGTGGCTGAGTAAATCTTGGGCACAAGCATCCCTTCTATTCAGGAGCTTTTCTTTATAAAAGCAAGAAAGGGAACATACAAAATACTAGCTGATGCAACCCATCTGGCCCACAACTGGTTCTCACAACTTGCATCTGGAAGTAGGTACCACAACTTCCACTGTTGGACTACCAGATTCAGGTACAGTTTGTATCCTACAGCTGTGACACTTATTAACTCAGACACTGACCATAACACCTGATACAGTGAAGCCTGTTTTTATTTAATCCTGCTGCTCTGAGCAATTGCTACCAGTATTACTATTACTATTACTATTACTATTACTATTATGTAATATGATGGCAATACTGAGTCACGTCTAATGTTAACGAGTGCAATACAGTAACGAAACAGCTGCTATTCACTAGCCTCTGTTTGTTATCTGCCTTAATGGTGAAGGGGTTTGGTGGTGGGTATTTATTTATTTATTACTGGATCATGATTATTGAGTGTGTGTTGTATAATGTGAACTACCTCTTGCATGTCATAAGTATTTTCTTTCTTATGTTATTCTCTGATACTGCTGTACCTATGCTATTTGCACTGCATTTCTGTCATGAGCTGACATTTGTAATTTCATTTAGGCTGTACTTGTGCAGCCCTAAATGACAATAAAATTCCTTTGAATCTTTGAATCTTGAATCTTGGCTAGGCTTGTAAGGGCCTCAGGGTCAATAGCCTAGTAACTTCCTATGATACTATGATTCTGAAACATATACACTGTATTCTCCTGTGCTTTAATCTTGGCACAGGATACAATGTCACATCTTCTCTTCCTACACTGTACCAATGTAAGGTTCCACCTTGCTATACTATTTATGTCTGCCAGCACATAGTTCCATCCTTTTGCATAGTCTGCCTGTCTAGTACCCCCTTTACAGATTATTCATTAGTCATAGGTTTTAAATGGCTTCAGGAAGATGTGTTTATCTTCCGAGCTGAAGTATCCCACCTGCATCTTATCCCTGCTGATGGAACATGCTGACCCTATGAGTAACAATGTTACCAACTTATACCAACTTGAACAGCCTGAACCTCTCCATGCCCTATGTGCTTCTGTATACATGACTATGTTTACCACCCTACACATTTTGCATTCTGCAAAATTATAGTTTTAATAATTTTCAGAGATGGCACAAAGAGAAAAGCTCCTCATATAAAGTACAGTCCTCAGTAATGTAAGAGCAAAAATTGTGTGTAATGCAATGGTGGTACAGTGGTAATAAGTTAAGTGCTTGGTGGTATTGACAACTTTCCTTAAAGTGTACACAAAAATCAAAAAGTAACCTGTTACAGCATGGATTGCAACATATTAACAGGCAAGTGAAGGTTCATTTTCCTGTTGTTTTAAAGTACGCTTGGTTTCGTTTGGAATGGCCATAATGTATGGATCACAGCGTATGTAGTAACTTCAGGCTATATGTATTTCACATGGTATTTCATGTGGCCCATGGATTATTTAGTCACTAACAAATGGCTTGTTAATCATTGTGCTCTTGTTATGTTCAGTCTATTGTCAGTTAGCAACTGTAACATAACAGGATGGTTTATAATATTAGGGATTAGTAGCGCTTCCTAGATTATGTTTAAGAGGATTTGTAGGACCTGAGCATAACTAAAGGGAATTGGCTTATCTGCTTCATTATCACAGTAATTTGTGCCTCTTTGTGTTCAGCATTTGGTGCAAAAACGCTAATTCAGTCTTTGCCTTCAGTGATTTACATTTACTGACTATAATCGTTGCCAAATACGAGTAGAAAGAAGGAACTGGTGGTATCACCAGAATTACCAAACTTATTTTTATTATTTCTGAGCATGGTCTAATAGGAAACGGGGACCCCTCTTGTATAAACCTTTAATGAAAACCTGGAACTTATTTCTAACACGCTTAACACAATTTCAAATATGGGTCAACATTTCACTGGTACCTATGTCAAAGACAAGCAGAAAATGTTAGTCGGTCACCTTCTATAACTTTGGAAAACATCAGTCGGTCTATGTAATGCAGTCAGAGCAGTGTGTTCTGGATAATAGACTCTGATCTACTGTTGCTCTGGCTTATTCTAGAATGGCAGTATCTGAGTGTATGTTGCATGCCCAATACACTTACAATCATTTGGCTTGAACACGTTTTTATGTATTAGTTATTACAGCATGGCTTAAGGAAATTACCTAATTTATGGTTTGGAAACTAGCCTTTACCTTGTATTTCTGTTTCCCCCCAAGTTCCTTGTCTGATGGTTCCACTCCTTTCATTCAGCTAATCCATGCTTTCTGACAGATTGGGAGCTAACTGCTAGTGGGCTTTATAAGAGTTATATGACTTAGTTTTGACTGCCCAGGAATCTCTATCAGCCCTCCATTCCCCAGTGATAATCAGGTTATATGAGGCAGGCCTGCTTGCTGGTCCTGGGGGGGGGGACCTACCCTATATCCTTATGAGCACCCCCACCCCTTCCCTCAGTGGTTCATCCAAGCCTGCAGTCACCGCCTTCCAAAGGGAGCATGCCAGCATGTGACTTTCCCCTTAACTGCATAGTGTGAATCACTAATTGCAGCATGGACTTGGCCACTACAGAACTCTAAGAAGTGCAGTTGTAGAACTCCTGCTAAGTCCCACCCATTTGTTCAACCAAGACTTCTCACACCCAGGGTCGTCAAATCGGCAGTGGTCACCCACTCCCATCCTCCCTGGCTACATCGCCAGCCTCTCAAGTGACTAATAAAACTTGGTCAGCTGTACTGCAGTTAGGACTTTCTTCTACTAGTCCACTGAACTGGCTAGGACTTTATCTGGCAAGGACTAACTAATTTATAGATTTAGAGCTACTACCATGTAACATTTACAAGGTGTCTGAAGGGTATCTTTTCAAAAAAGATAGAGCATTCTAATTATCTGTCTAGAGGCCCTAGGTAACTATGAAAGACTGGCTTACAGTTGAACTGTTCCCACTCATGTATCCCAGTAAGTATGGACTCTTAGTGACATAACACCTGTTTATGTATGGTTATACCAGTGTCTATGTTATATATAAACGGTCACAGTAGGGAAAACCAAGGCACAAACTTGCGTATATGTAAAACAAACTCTTATTTATTTGAAGCGCTTTTCATGTGCTCCATGAACACACTTCATCAGAAGACTTAATAATGTTGAACTACTCAAATTTATATAATCATATCAATTAAAATTTCAAATAAAACCTGCTTTTCTTTTACTTAAAGGTATAGACACATGACAATACAAACTCAAAAATAAAAGCTAATGTCAATCACATCGCTATGCTTATAATCAAACTAAAGCTCCACAATGCACTACCTGGAAATAACTGCACATCCACATGCAAACATGTATGTACAATTTAAACCCTTACAGTATACTAAACATAAATAATAAGACATATACTATGAAGTTGCTAAAAGTGGCAAAACAATGGCTAATACAAACATAAATGTCTATATAAAACAATAGCCATATATTAACAACATTAATAAACCTGTTAAAAATCATACACGATAAGTGGAAATATTAAAATATGAGCGACATTAACGTATCAAGCTCTTAAGTTTTTATACACTACTAATTGAACAATTTTCATTAAGGCCTGGATAATTATAGGCATTAAGCTTGATTTGCCATTCTAATTCCAGTTCTTCCAATTGCAATGGTGTTGGGCCCCCTCTTTTAGCTTGGTTAACCTGATCAATAACTGAATTGGGCATGAATCTGAAACACAGGTGGTTCCTAGCTTGATAACTACATACAACCAGTGTAGCAGTTTGTGCTTGAATGTTATCAAGAAGAACTGGGGCTTATTTGGCAGCAACCACAATATTTGTGTTAAGTTGGGTAGTGGTCCAAGTGTCACATTTCAGAGGGGTAACAACCTTAAAAATCTACTTGAACGTCAACAAAAGGTTTTTCCAAAAATCACTGGCATGTTTAAATGCCAAGATTGTAATTATTGTAAATTTGTGGACAATCTATATTCATTAGTAGTAAATGGTTACCATATTAAATTTAAAGCTAGGTTCAACTGTAATACTAGAATGGTTGTATATGTGGCAAAGTTCCAAAGGTGCCCCGCATTTTATGTGGGTAAGACGGAGCGTAAACTCCGTGAAAGGATGTATGAACATCAATATGCCATTAGCAGAATGAAATTAGACAATGCACTGGCTAAACATATCCAAAAGTACAGTGACCATAGCTTTAAATTTTCAGTTATTGATCATATTGACTATGTTTGCTTAAGGCAATTGCCCCATGTCTTTTAAAGGCTACCAGAGGTGGATCAAACCGCATACTTATGCTTTTGTCCTACATGCCAATATCAATAGCAGTGGTGCAATGGTTAGAATCTGTGTCCCCTCCTTATCACATATTAAAATGTGTTTCCAAAACCTACATTAGAAGATAGTTCATTTATTACGGCTAGCTGTAAAACGGAGATATACAAGAGTTGCTCTGATTTAATTTTTTCTTATAACCATGCTTTTCTGATTTCTTGTCCATATTAATTAAAGTGTTATCAATATTGCTTTAGTGAGTTGCCCTGATTCTGAAGGTCACAGCAGCTCCTAAAGATGATTGCATATTGGAACACTGTCTAGCTTTCGGATGTCTAGTTCATTATTCTAGTAATACCTGTAGCCATGACCTCATGTCCTCAGCTGATGCCTTTGCAACTGATATGGCAAATATTTGTAAAACTAACAATTTTGTACTGTATCTAATGCTTACAAACTTCTGAGTTTTAGAAAAGCTCTTATTTCTTTTTTATATTATGATACTGCTTGAGAGTTTCTAAGGTTAGACACTTGTTCCATGCGTATATCTTTTTTATTACTTTTTAATTCATATTTTACTTAAACAACCATTTCACCTCAAGAGAATATTACATGTGCTAATAAAAGGATCAATGCTACAGCAGTCACTGCTGATGCTGAAAACAAATAACAGCAACAACAAAATCATATTTCAATATTATATCTTTAAAAACTGATTACATTCAGAAAGGTTGGAAAGAGCAAAATCATCTTAAACTGAAGGCATAGGAAATGAAATTTGTCATGCCAGAGATGTATGCAGTGACTGTGAGCTATTACTTGTTATTACTCAGTTCAGACAGAAAAACAAATGTGGTTGGTAATATTTCAAGTACTGTCTGCTCTGAAGGGACACATTTATAATAGTGTTAACAGTGTAAATGCTGCTGGTGAGCAGAACCCTGAGTTTAATCAGTCATCATGATTACAATTAATAGCTTTAATTATTGTCTTACAGAAGTGATCCATTTTTGAAAAGCATTTAAATTAAACACACAGATTTATGCACATACAGGATATTCACACACTGGCACACTCACACACAAGAACCCAGAAATACAAACGCCCACCACATAGATAAAGTTTCAAGATAGTTATCTTTATCAGATATAGCATTTTGTTTTCTTGTTTCTTTCATATTGCATGTTGTGATTATTCATTTATTTATGGATATAGGCAATTATGGCATTGTCTGAATGATATACTTGTTAAGAAAAGTAAGCTGATAGCCCACTTTTTGGTTGTTACATCATGAATTTTGTACTCTGAAAAACAAATACTTGCTCCTTTGAAATTTAATTTCTCATTATATGACGCTACTAGTGCTAATCTAATAGCAAATGACTTTTGGCCCAAACAGTGATAAGTAAAGAAAGAGGTAGAAAACCCAGTGAAGCAAATATAACACTGTAAAGGAAATTAAATTCTGATTAGTGCTTTAAAAAATTTACATTTAACTTAACTGGAAATCTCATGAAAATGGATTTATTCTTCAAGAATGAAGACCTTATGATCTTTAATATATAAGGAGGCATTCTGGCATGGTATGAATACTCAGAGTGTAGTTTAATAATTTGACATTATCATGAAAAAAATAATAGTGTATTTAATGTCCAAACAAAATAATGTGCACTTGGTTCTTTACTTCTAGCTCTCATTATTTACAAGATAAAACATTGTATTGCTATGTTATACATACAGAATACTAGAATAGTTCCAGACTATGTTATACATACAGAATACTAGAACAGTTCCAGACTATGTAATACATACAGAATACTAGAACAGTTCCAGACTATGTTATACATACAGAATACTAGAATAGTTCCAGACTATGTTATACATACAGAATACTAGAATAGTTACAGACTATGTTATACATACAGAATACTAGAACGGTTCCAGACTACGTTATACATACAGAATACTAGAATAGTTCCAGACTACGTTATACATACAGAATACTAGAATAGTTCCAGACTATGTTATACATACAGAATACTAGAATAGTTCCAGACTATGTTATACATACAAAATACTAGAATAGTTCCAGACTATGCTATACATACAGAATACTAGAATAGTTCCAGACTATGTTATATATACAGAATACTAGAATAGTTCCAGACTATGTTATACATACAGAAATGCTAGAATAGTTCCAGACTATGTTATACATACAGAAATGCTAGAACAATTCTAGAAGATTTATCATTAGAAAGCTAGACAATTGCAGATCAACATATATGGAGGGAATAAAATATGCTAGACAGTTTATGTTACTTCTTCCCTGGTAAATATAGGATGCCTCTCAGAAATTCGCTATTTTCTTGAATGCTTTGTCTATATGTACTTCTCAGAAGAAAAAAAAAAAGTCATGCATTATTTGATTTCTGATTATTTCTCTTTCTTGTTCACAGTCACAGTGCACTCTTACTGATAAACCTGGGGTATGTGAATGAATACATAGAGACATTGAAGCAGCTAGTTTGCATGCATGTATGTATGTGTGTGGGGGTCAGTGAGGGGTGAACGTTATTTATTGGTGGGTATTGTAGGTTTTTTATAATTCTGCTCACATTTGTATCTTTGGCACAACATGGTCACAGTAAGAATATAACACCAATCCATGTGGCTATACTACAAGTGTATGCATTCTAGTAGCTCATGACACAGTTGCTCACTGCCGCTTTCTCTCAGTCCCACTAGCCTGATCTTACTTTATTACTCAGAACACCCAACCTATTAAACTGTAGATCACTACCAGAGTTCTAACTCAAGAGCAAAAACTCCCACCAACTCCCAGCATGAGTTCTTACTCCCTAACCCTAAAACTCCACTCCCTTTCCTTAAACCTAAAATCTATGATCACTCCATAATCTAAAACTGCATTAACCATTTTTAAAATGGACGCCCCTGATCACTACCTAAACCTTAAACTCCAACCCCCTCAATTAATCAAAATATTTTGCTCAGACACAAATAATGTGTTTGGTTAGGATGCGGCAGATGCCTGCCCATACTCATATTTGTGTCTGAATGTAAGGGGCAGCTTGTATCAGCTACAAGGCACTTGATGATATGAATATTTTTGCAGTTATTGACTCAACTTATAACACCTGAAATGGGTGTCTGTCTTTAATATTTTATACGGGTGACTGATTTGTTGTATGTTCTAAGAACAGACAAATGACAACAATGGCTATATCCTCTTAGGGCACATGCAGGACCATGACACATGCAAACTACGCTTCTGAAATCAATATGCACAGATTAATAAAATGGCAACTGTTACATCCCACTTTAACAGATGCAGAACAGTGAGAACGGAGGCCAAGTCTCTCATAATAAATAAATAAATTGATGAAGGTAAGAGATGGTCACATAAGAAGGAACATGACTGATAAGGGGAGCATGGTAAATGCAATGATAAATATTTCTTCAGACACACTGAGCAATGACCCATACACATCTAACTAAATAGATTATTTCAAGTTCATTGGTAATCTTGGAATTAATAATCATCAGCATAGCCAGCCTTAGGCATAGGCCAACTAGGCAGCCACCTAGGGCACAGCTCCAGCAGGGGTGCTTTTCCAGTATTTATTCGGTGTAGGTAGACCAGGATGGGGGCACCGGGTAGTGCTGTGGGGGACACCATTTACCCCTTTTGCCTAGGGCACCAGTTGACCTAAGGCCGCTTCTGATCATCAGATGTCATAAGATTGCTCTAATGTATGTTTGTTTGTGCTTGTGTATATGTGTGTGTGTGTGTGTGTGTGTGTGTGTGTGTGTGTGTGTGTGTGTTTGTGTGTGTGTGCGTGTGTGTGTGTATATGTGTGTGTGTGTGTTTGTGTGTGTGTGTGTGTGTGTGTGTGTGTGTGTGTGTGTGTGTGTGTGTGTGTGTGTGTGTGTGTGTATGTGTGTCTAGATGTGTGTGTGTATGTGTATCACAATGCTATGAAAATACCTCAGACTCTATCAAACTATTAAGGACAGATGGAGACAGCTGAACAGGACCAAATTTAAAAAAATCACAATTTTTTTTCATAAAAATGTTAGGCTGAATCATAATTGTTTTCCTTTCCAAACAATAAAAGGAAAACATATCATGATGAAACAAATCCTATTTCATCTTGTTTTGTAGGTTTATAGGTTCATACATTGCACTAGGCAGTTCACTGGGTAGATCATTTGTCTGTTCCTGCTACAAACTACCTCTGGATACAAGGGCGTGTGGTATGAGCCCAGGGGTGTATTTTCGGTTGCCCACCTATTCTTCTACTTCCATTTAAGGATGGTGCTGGAACTATTTTGTTTGATATGCATGGGGAGTTGGGGGGGGGGGGTATCTATCACACCAGCAGGTTCTATTTATGCTTCAGGGAAGGTCGACATCTTTTGTGCTGGTGCTTATGGTAGGTCCAGTTTTGCAAAT
Source organism: Protopterus annectens (assembly GCF_019279795.1). Classification (NCBI taxonomy): domain Eukaryota; kingdom Metazoa; phylum Chordata; order Ceratodontiformes; family Protopteridae; genus Protopterus; species Protopterus annectens. The sequence continues at coordinate 1,359,651,810 of NC_056735.1, forward strand.
ATGAAGGAGGCCACTCTGAAAAGTGTTTTTTAAGGCCTTATAGGTCACCCCTAAGTAGTATGCATGAGACAAGGAATAAGGATAGAAATTTAAGGTTTTCTGCATAAGTAATAGAAATTAGATCCTTGATTTTCTCTATGAAGGCAACCTGTGGTCTTTTGAACTATATCATGTATCAGGGCAGGTACATGCTGATGGATAGTATTTTTGCAGGGGGGACTTGATGCCTAGCACACCCCAATTGTGGGGCAAATCTCACACCCTCTAAACTTATTAAAACTATCTTCATAGTTGCAAATATGAATACACAACAAATCTCCTGAAATCTCCCACACAAAGCAATCATTGCTGGCTCACAATTAGAAATCACACTGGCAGTGACTAGTTATATGTTACAGAAATCGATGAGTTTAGCATTGTGGAACTGGGGTTCGGTGAGGTTCAGAAAAGTATAAGGAAGCCTCAATTTTCTCAGGGATGAAAATCAATTATTCATCAACATTCTAACTAGCCTGTATTTTTGCAACACCAAATCAGAATCTGTTGATGCCAAGCAATTTTTAATCTTTTAAATATTCATACATAAAACCATGGACAAAATGTGTCAGTTGTTATTCAGCAACTTATGAAGGTGCCCTATTCCTCTACAACTAAAATCACAGACCAAGAGCAGTTTTCAGACTATTATCAAAATAACTTGTCCAAGTCCTTTTGTTAGAAAATGTCAAACAAGTTCAGAGTTACAGCTTTGGATAAGTAAAGTCCTAAAATGTGTGGTAAAATGGGACTTAGAAACTCTCAAACTGCAAATATTTATCAAGCATGCTTCAAAATACACACACATACTAATTTTTCATGGGGTTACAAATATAGTACATCTCAAAATCATAAAAGCACTATGCTGTTATAATGGCAGATCTAAAACCAGTAAGTATGTATGTATGTATGTATGTATGTATGTATGTATGCATTTATTTATTTAATTTTAAGAGCATTATATGCATTCAGACAGAAGAAGAAAATATGAGAATAACAATTGTTCAATAAAATACAGGCTGCAACAGTTTCTTTTCTTTAATTACTGGCATGCACTAAGAAAAGGTTCCCAGTTGTTAGACCATTATTTGACTCAATTTCTTTTCAGACCATTATTTGACTCAATTTCTTTTCAGAGATAAGGCTCTATATATGTAGGGAGAGAAACAGATCAAGATGAACCTTAGAATCTGACAGTCTACAAATATTTATCAAATGTGGTTATGGCAAATATATTCATAATTTATTTCCCAGAGGCAAATATACATCAAAGTCATAAATGTAGTGTGTTGTTATGATTTAATGTTCATACATGGAACAAACTTCCACTGTTAACAATATTCATACAAAATTTCAAGATGCAGCTATTCACCTGCCTTCCAAAGCAATTGCTTTTCTAAGTATTAATTAATGAAGATGTTCAAATGTCTTCCCCATGAAACATTATGCAATAAGCATGTTACATAGTTCAGCATAGAATGCAGTGAAAAATTAGACCAAAATGATCAGCAGTGGAAGGACAACTTCTGGAAAATGAACCAGCAGGCTATTCTTGTGTTCACATCATTCTATATTTTACAGCAATACTATTTAAATAATATAAAAAATAAACAAGGCTGGATACAACCCATTACATAACAGTAGTTTTTGGTGATGATTGACTTTCACCTGGTAAAGAAGTTAATTGCTATCTACCACTGGCAGACAGATAAGCTCTTCAAATAAATGGAATTTGAACATGAGATGAGCGAAAAACTATGCACCTTCTATTGGAAGAAAACTGTGTAATGGATGACATTGCATTTCTAGTCTCTAGGGTTTCCAGCTGGAACTCTTAACCACATCTTATCCAACCCAAGCTGGAAACATGAGGCTACCCCAAAGTCCAGATAACAATTTGTCAATATATCTGATGACTGGGGTCTTTATATAATGAACTGTGTTTCTACAGTTTCAAAACACACTGTTGAGACACCAAAGACAGCGATGAAAGGCATGGAAATATTTTGTTTAACCTTATTTGTTTATAGCATTATACTTACTCTCACATATTTTGCAGTTAAAACCTAAACAGACAAGGACTATTGTTAAGAAGACACAATTAAAAACAGGGACAGGGATCTCTGGAATATAGTTAAGATGCTTGCTGTAGAATGTAATATCCACACTAAGGAATGCCTGATTAAAGATCAGCTGCATATCTGTAAGCATGTCACTTGTTTGCCTGTTACTGTCTCTGCATTAGGTAAGACTCAAAAATGAGAAATGCTCTAATTGTACAGGTGAAATATTAACAAAATGGAATACATATAGTTTTAGAATGAGATGATGAGAGAGGAAACACTGCTTGCTTGTGTCTTTCGGCTTTTCCCGGTTAGGGGTCGCCACAGCGGAACTCCGGTCTGCTAATGATTGGTAGTTGATTTTTAAGTGCCGAGTTACCAGCCCTGACGCACAACCTTCAATGAAGGTAAGCCCAGGAAACACTGTTATAGGACAGAATTTATCATATTCAGTCTGGATATATCCTACCATTATCCTAGCTGTGAAACAGAAGGATTAAGGGCTTAACTCTATTGCATGGCACTACATTGTAGGTGTACAGTGTTACATCAATGCAATGTGGTGGCCTCAAGGTGGACTGAAGTGAACAACATATGACACTACAGTACAGTCAGATCTGTAGAAAGATGATTCTCTTGTTTCTTTAGTTTTGTCAGCAGGTACAAAAATAATTTGGCTAAAATTCATCATCAAAATAGCCATTTCATGTTAATTTTAAAGTGGCACTTCTTGTGATCAATTAATTATCCATAGGTTAAACGTCAGCCAGAGAAGGTATCATATCTAAAGTTCATCCTTGAATGTGCTGATATTTATATCATCCACTCTGTCTGTATATTCTTTTACTGCTTCTTTTTGTCAGAAAAAAATATTATATTTCCTTGCCATTGTCCTTTTTCCACATACTTGGCTGGTCCAAGTTTGGTTTGCAGACTACAAACCTGGGATAATTTTATTCTCATCTATTTCTCTCACTGTGCTCAATCTTCCAACATTTGAACTCCAGAAGAGGTGGATAACATCACTCCAACATCATGGTGGAACCCTATGCTAGGCCAACACAGAGAATGGGTTCATACATGGCATTTATGATACATCAATACAATAACCAAAACACTGATCCATGGCACACTGGATTGAGTCCAAGTTAAACACAACCAATTTTTTAGTTCAATTTTCAGGTGTTGGACTAGTTAATTGCCTTCCACCTACCAAATGTTGCAGCATATTATCAGTGTTTTGTCACACTGTATCTCCTCCCCCTTTTTCTCCTGGATGCTTATATGACATTTTGTTTTGTAAGAACATAATACACAATAAAGTGTCGGATTTACAAATGCACCAGATGATGCTCTCTGCAATGCAGGGAAAAGCATTATGTTAAACATAATTCAAGTTCAAGAGGTAATGCTTTGTTCATCTTCCTGTGACAAGGTGTCTTGAAAATTACTTGATAAGTTTGTCTACGTTACAAGCACCAATTATTATTTTCAAATGCAAATCACTTGTTCTGCAGTTCATGTCCACACCAGTGACTTTATTGTGCAGCATTTGAGTCTGGAATTTAAAGGCATTATTGATTTATGTTATAATCATTAAATAACCTGATTGCCACTGGAAGCTTTAACTTGTGCGAAAGTATATCTTTTTCAGGGCTGTTTCCACTACTCATACTAAGGGGATCATAGTCCCGAAACATGCACATCAATAGTCAGTACCAGATGCCAGTCAAAATCCCAAAAAGGATGTTTACGAAGCCCATTTTTAGCCAGTGAAAGTAGAATTTCTACATCACGTGCATTACCTAAGCAATTAGATAAATCTGGTTAAACCAGCAGAATACATTAAACTTGTTTGGGCCTGATTCAGAAACTAAGACAAGGAGACTAACACTGGCCTGTACTGAGCTTGTCTAGACTTCACTTAACCATTTAACAAGATTCACAGAGAGGGAGAAGCCCTCATGGAAAATCGCAGATATAGCTGAGCTGTGCTGAGAAACATGATTGTTAACACAGATGGCTGTCATAAAACAGACAACTATCTCCAACTATCTGATGCAGCGGTGGTATCAGGCTCAGGCATGGCCAGCAGAACATCTGCAATCATACCCAAATGTATCTTCATTTTAAAGTATTATGGCAAACAGACTGGTATTAGTCTCATGGGCAGAGCAGGAGCTGAACAGGACAGCTACAACAAAAGCACTAGTGTGTTCTCTTTCTACTATGTACACAAACTGTAAGATGTACCCAAAAATGTTGTCATGCAGTGCTAAGCCACAGCACAGCCTGACTTGTAGATCTGTGGTGTAATTTAATGTTTCTGAATCAATCTAAGATCCTAAGAGCACAAACCATACTCTGATCTGTAAGTTGTTTGTGATAGTTCCTATAGTTTAACAGCTACCATCCAATTTAACTTGCAATTGACCACATTTACCACCTGATTCTCATTGCAAGGTTTTCTGAATCCTTCCCAATAACCAGAGAATATTAACATCAAATCATTAAATAGAAAGTTTCCATCACAATTAGCTTCTGTGCAATTTATTTTTTTGGTGGAACCACTGATGAAATTAATAAATTAAAATTGCAGATTCATCTACACTAGTTTATGTTTTCCTTCTTCTTCTTTTGGCTACTCCTATTAGGGGTCACTACAGCAGATAATCTGTTTCCATTTCTTCTTGTCCTCTGCATCTTCCTCTGTCAAACTAACCACTTGCATGCCCTCTCTGACCACATCCATAAACCTTATCTTACGCCTTCCTCTTTTCCTCTTAACTGGCAGCTTCATACTTAGCATCCTTTTCCCAAAATACCCAGCATCCCTCCTCAGCACATGTCCTAACCAATGCAATTTTGCCTCTCTGGCTTTGTCTCCAAACCGCCCAACCTGAGCTGACCCTCTAATATACTGATTCCTAATCCTGTCCATCCTTGTTATACCCAATGCAAATCTTAACATCTTTAACTCTGCCACCTCCAGCTCTGACTCCTGCCTTTTTGTCAATGCCACCATCTCCAAACCATATAACATAGCTGGTCTTGCTACCTTCTTGTAGACCTTCCCTTTCCCTTTTACTGATACCCATCTGTCACAATCCCAACTGACATTGTTTTCCACCCACTCAACCCTGCCTGTAATCTCTTCTTCACCTCTCTTCCACACTCACCATTACTCTGAACTGTTGATCCCAAGTATTTAAACTCATCCGTCTTTGTCATCTCAACTCTTTGCATTCTCAATAATCCTCTCAACTCCCTCTCATTCACAGGCATATATTCTGTCTTAGTCCTGCTGACCTTCATTCCTCTCTCCTCTAGAGCATATCTCCACCTCTCCAGGGTCTCCTCAATCTGTTCTCCACTCTCACTATAGATCACAATGTCATCCCCAAACATCACAGTCCACTAGAACTCCTGTCTGATCTTGTCTGTTAACCTGTCCATCACCACTGCAAATAAGAAAGGGCTCATAGCTGATCTTTGATGTAAATCCACCTCCACCTTAAACATATGTATCACTTCTACCGCATACCTCAACACTGTCACACTACCCATGTACATATCCTGTGACACTCTTACATACTTCTCTGCCACTATTGACTTCCTCATACAATACCGCAACTCCTCAATAGGCACCCATCATATGCTTTTTCTAAGTCCACAAAGACACAATGCAACTTCTTCTGATCTTCTCTATACTTCTCCATCCACACTCTCACAGCAAACATTGCATCTGCAGTGCTCATTTCCGGCATGAAACCATACTGCTGATCATTAATCATCACCTCCCTTCTTAACCTAGCTTCCACTATTCTTTCCCATAACTTCATGCTGTGACTGATCAATTTCAGCCCTCTGTAGTTACTACAACACTGCGCATCACCCTTATTCTTAAAAATTGGTACCCAAACACTTCTTCTCCACTCCTCAGGCATCCTCTCACTTTCCAAGATTTCATTAAAGAATCTGGTACAAAACTCAACTGCCACCCCTCCTAAACACCTCCATGCTTCCACTATAGCCTTTCCATTCTTCATCTTCTTCATAGCTGTCCTTACTTCCTCCTTGCTAATCCGTACACTTCCTGATTCAGTATCCCCACATCATCCAACCTTGTCTCTCTCATTCTCTTCATTCATCAGCCCCTCAAAATACTCCTTTCATCTGCTCAACACACTCTCCTCACTTGTGAGTACATTTCCCTCATTATCCTTTATCACCTTTACCTGCTGCACATCTTTCCCAGCTCAGTCCCTCTGTTTAGCCAATCGGTACAGGTCCTTTTCTCCCTCCTTAGTGTTCAACCTTTCATACAACTCTCCATATGCCTTATCCTTAGTCTTTGCCAACTCTCTCTTCACCATATACCTCATCCGCTTATACTCCTGTCTACTTTCTTCATCTTTCTAACAATCCCACTTCTTATTCACCAACATCTTTCTCTGTATACTCTCCTGCACTTCCTCATTCCACCACCAGGTATCCTTGTCCTCCTTCCTATGTCCAGATGTCAAACCAAGCACCTTTCTAGCTGTCTCCCTTACCAGCTCTGTTGAAGTTATTCAGCTATCTGGTCACCCAGTGCCTGTCTTAACTCCTCTCTGAACTCCACTTCACAATCATCCTTTTTCAACTTCCACCATTTGACCCTTGGCACTGCCCTCTCACTCTTCCTCCTCTTCTTGATCACCAACATCATCCTACAGACCACCATCCTATGCTGCCTAACTACACTTTCCACTGTCACCACTTTACATTCTCTAGTCTCCTTCAGACTGGCCCTCCTACATATGATATAATCCACCTGTATGTATCTTCCTCCACTCTTTGTACATTATCCTATGTCCTTCCCTCTTGTGAAATTACGTATCCACCACAGCCTTATCCATCCTTTTTGCAAAATTCAATATTATCTGACTTGCATTCCTCTCCTTAACATCATACCTACCCATCACTTGCTCATCCCCTCTGTTTCCTTCACAAACATTCCCATTGAAATCCGCTCCAATCACCACTCTCTCATCCTTCGGTACACTCACCAACACTTCATCCAACTCACTCCAAAATTTTTCTTTCTCATCCATCACACACCCAACTTGTGGAGCATTTGCACTAATAAAATTCATCATCCCACCATCAATTTCCAGCTTCATAAACATCATTCTAGCTGACACTCTTTTCACCTCTAAAACACTCTTGGCATATTGTTCCCTCAGTTTATGTTTATCTAGTTAATACAATTTGAGATGCTATATATGATAGTAATATTACAAGCAGAGAGGCATAAGTCCAATTCAAGAAAATGTATGACAGTAATTAAAAACCTGAATGGTGTATCTTGGCTTAGCTAAAGCTTTTGATATCATATCCCATGCAAGAATTGTAGCAAACTAAATGATTTAAATATAGATCCTTATATGGTAAGAGCAAACTGTTTAAAATGCAGAACTTGTATATTTCTTGTGGCAGATGCCTCATCTGAAAGTATGAAGGTTACCGTCAGAGACCTACAGGGATGTTTACTGGGACCACTCTATTTTGGCATTTACTTTTCTGATCTTCAGCCTGAGAACTAGAACCTCTGTTTAACTAAGCTTGCAGTTGAATGGTGGCTGAAGATATTGTCAAGACACCCTCTAACATGTTTACCCTTCAGGAAGCACTTACCCTAGTCCAAACATGGTGTTCTGAAAATGGGCTGAAATTAAATACAAAAAGTGTAGTGCCATTGTCTTAGGCAAACAACCTTTACACTCAACATATAGTGTAGGCAAACTCCAGTACCAAACAAAATGTAGTCAGGGACCTATGAACCTGGGCTGACAGTTCTTTCTTCTTTGATCATCACGTGGCAATAGTAGTCATAAAATCTTTCTACTTAGCATAACCAATAGCCAAAAGTATATCATCCAGATGTAAAGATGTTATAGTCCTGTATGTTCTTCACTGATGAGATAAGTTATTGAGTACAATGTCACCTTCCTGATATACATATCTCATTTAACATATAAAACAACTAAAGAAGGCCCAGATGTTGCTGACAAAGAAGATCTCAGGTTTAAAGACCCTGAGCTACCAATAGGGGCTGGAAGCCAATCCTTTTACTCAGTATCTTAAAGATCATGTTTAACAGTGCGAAACATGCTTTTCTTTAAAAAAAAAGGTGTTTGCATGCACCTTAATGCTTGCAAACACTTTCTGTGTGTAAAGAAAAGTGCATTTTGAAACCTTTAAAAACATATTAAGTTTTAGATATTGGTTCTGAACGAGGAAGACTAAATGTAATAAGTTGTGTTTATGGCATTAATATTCATAGGAGTGCAGGGGGCAGTTATGTCATTCTAGGTTCCAGCTCTAATAATGCTGGATTAGCATAGGGAAGAAATTGTAAATTAGTCATGTAACAGTTTGGAAAAAAGCTAATGATATATATTTTTATGCATGGATGCAAAATGCCCTTTGGTTTTTGTATATCACAATATTAGTAGCACACCCCTCAGAGTGGACTCAGTGGTGAGAGATCTAGGTACAAAGATAGACAGTAGCCTGAACTTCGACCACCATGTGTCCACAGTGTTGAGGAAGTCCTTCTATGTGGCACAGCTTATAAGTAAAGGCATAGCATTGAGATCCAATTAATTACAGTCTCATCGAACGCCAATAATTGAATACAATGCACCTTTCAGCATGTACTTGATCAGGCACTAGCAAAAGCTGGAACAGTCTCACAGGTTTCTTCAAAAAAATATTGCGTGTAAATAACATGTCCTTTGCAGATAAACTAAAAGCCCTATCTCTTTACTCTGTGTCCTACTGACTATTAAGGGGTGATCAATGCCTAAACTGCAAGGCACTCACAAATCCAGCCCTGATAGAACTGTTACACATCCACAAGACAAACTGCATGAGGGCCACCCAGTCTAAGTATCTAAATGAAGAATCTTCTTCTAGGCTGCACCTCAAAGGTATGTTTACATGGTAGCACATTGCTGCTGCACTAAGGTGCATTTATGCCAATTTCTTTATGTTTTCCTAATGTTATTACTGAGGTACAGTGCACTACACACCACTCTGGATTTGTGAACAACTGAAACAGTCTGTGTAAATAAAAGAGCTGGTAGTATGCAACTCTGGCTATGTAAATTATGTCATATAGCTAGCCAACACTTCACTGCTTTAGCATTTTTGCAGCACAACAAACAGTCTTGGGATGTCCATTAGCATATGTTCTTCATGCACATAGTACTGTGGTTACACAATGACCTCATCTCATTGCATATCCATAGTACTGTGGCTGCATAATGGGATAAGGCCATGAACAGGGACTTCCTAATTTTGTAGCACTGTTTCTGCATAGCCATGACTTTTGGTGCACAGTTTTGACATATGCCAGCCCTACCTCATGGAACAGCTTCTTTACAAATCCCATTCAATGTTTCTGAGTCATGTGGAAAGTTCTGTTTTTATTTATGTATTTATTTATTTATGTTTATTGTTTTGTCTTTGAAGGCAAACTTATTTTATTGCAGCTGCAGCTGCACTCCATGTTGTTGGGCTGCAAAAGCTAACCGACTCTGAAGAAAGACTATCTATCCAGCTTTACTAACTTGGACATTCTTAGTTAAAACAACTCAACAGGAAAGGAAAACATTTGTCTGGTGATTGAACCCAGGATCCCCCTCCCCCCAGTTCTATGAGGGTTCACTGCCCTAAGACCAACAAGGAGTCTCTGGACAGTTTGGCATTGGTTGTAGTTTTTCTTTTCATCTATGAAACCAGCATGAAGGTTTTTTTTTAAATGCATAACCATCAGAAGCAATACAAACAGTGAACCTAGTATTGTATTAACAACTCAACAGTTAAGGAAAACTCTGACAATTATGTGGGGAATGAATCCAGCCCCCCCCCCCAACCAGCACCACCTCTACCATTCATTTCCTGTGGTTGTTATTTCAACCAGACCAAAAAGGAGTCTCTGGACAGTTAGATATCCAGTTTCTCCCAAGAACAATACCCTGCTAACTGGTGTGTATTTTGTAACCAGATCACATTATTTGGTATTTTGAAAGGTAAGGTAGATTTTAGAGAACAGTTGAACTGTTCCCACTCATGTATCCCAGTAAGTATGGACTCTTAGTGACATAACACCTGTTTATGTACGGTTATACCAGTGTCTATGTTATATATAAACGGTCACAGTATGGAAAACCAAGGCACAAACTTGCGTATATGTAAAACAAACTCTTATTTATTTGAAGCGCTTTTCATGTGCTCCATGAACACACTTCATCAGAAAACTTAATAATGTTGAACTACTCAAATTTATATAATCATATCAATTAAAATTTCAAATAAAACCTGCCTTTCTTTTACTTTGCCAACTCTCTCTTCACCATATACCTCATCCGCTTATACTCCTGTCTACTTTCTTCATCTTTCTAACAATCCCACTTCTTATTCACCAACATCTTTCTCTGTATACTCTCCTGTACTTCCTCATTCCACCACCAGGTCTCCTTGTCCTCCTTCCTATGTCCAGATGTCAAACCAAGCACCTTTCTAGCTGTCTCCCTTACCAGCTCTGTTGAAGTTATTCAGCTATCTGGTCACCCAGTGCCTGTCTTAACTCCTCTCTGAACTCCACTTCACAATCATCCTTTTTCAACTTCCACCATTTGACCCTTGGCACTGCCCTCTCACTCTTCCTCCTCTTCTTGATCACCAACATCATCCTACAGACCACCATCCTATGCTGCCTAACTACACTTTCCACTGTCACCACTTTACATTCTCTAGTCTCCTTCAGACTGGCCCTCCTACATATGATATAATCCACCTGTATGTATCTTCCTCCACTCTTTGTACATTATCCTATGTCCTTCCCTCTTGTGAAATTACGTATCCACCACAGCCTTATCCATCCTTTTGCAAGATTCAATATTATCTGACTTGCATTCCTCTCCTTAACATCATACCTACCCATCACTTGCTCATCCCCTCTGTTTCCTTCACAAACATTCCCATTGAAATCCGCTCCAATCACCACTCTCTCATCCTTGTACACTCACCAACACTTCATCCAACTCACTCCAAAATTTTTCTTTCTCATCCATCACACACCCAACTTGTGGAGCATTTGCACTAATAAAATTCATCATCCCACCATCAATTTCCAGCTTCATAAACATCATTCTAGCTGACACTCTTTTCACCTCTAAAACACTCTTGGCATATTGTTCCCTCAGTTTATGTTTATCTAGTTAATACAATTTGAGATGCTATATATGATAGTAATATTACAAGCAGAGAGGCATAAGTCCAATTCAAGAAAATGTATGACAGTAATTAAAAACCTGAATGGTGTATCTTGGCTTAGCTAAAGCTTTTGATATCATATCCCATGCAAGAATTGTAGCAAACTAAATGATTTAAATATAGATCCTTATATGGTAAGAGCAAACTGTTTAAAATGCAGAACTTGTATATTTCTTGTGGCAGATGCCTCATCTGAAAGTATGAAAGTTACCGTCAGAGACCTACAGGGATGTTTACTGGGACCACTCTATTTTGGCATTTACTTTTCTGATCTTCAGCCTGAGAACTAGAACCTCTGTTTAACTAAGCTTGCAGTTGAATGGTGGCTGAAGATATTGTCAAGACACCCTCTAACATGTTTACCCTTCAGGAAGCACTTACCCTAGTCCAAACATGGTGTTCTGAAAATGGGCTGAAATTAAATACAAAAAGTGTAGTGCCATTGTCTTAGGCAAACAACCTTTACACTCAACATATAGTGTAGGCAAACTCCAGTACCAAACAAAATGTAGTCAGGGACCTATGAACCTGGGCTGACAGTTCTTTCTTCTTTGATCATCACGTGGCAATAGTAGTCATAAAATCTTTCTACTTAGCATAACCAATAGCCAAACGTATATCATCCAGATCTAAAGATGTTATAGTCCTGTATGTTCTTCACTGATGAGATAAGTTATTGAGTACAATGTCACCTTCCTGATATACATATCTCATTTAACATATAAAACAACTAAAGAAGGCCCAGATGTTGCTGACAAAGAAGATCTCAGGTTTAAAGACCCTGAGCTACCAATAGGGGCTGGAAGCCAATCCTTTGACTCAGTATCTTAAAGATCATGTTTAACGGTGCGAAACATGCTTTTCTTTAAAAAAAAAGGTGTTTGCATGCACCTTAATGCTTGCAAACACTTTCTGTGTGTAAAGAAAAGTGCATTTTGAAACCTTTAAAAACATATTAAGTTTTAGATATTGGTTCTGAACGAGGAAGACTAAATGTAATAAGTTGTGTTTATGGCATTAATATTCATAGGAGTGCAGGGGGCAGTTATGTCATTCTAGGTTCCAGCTCTAATAATGCTGGATTAGCATAGGGAAGAAATTGTAAATTAGTCATGTAACAGTTTGGAAAAAAGCTAATGATATATATTTTTATGCATGGATGCAAAATGCCCTTTGGTTTTTGTATATCACAATATTAGTAGCACACCCCTCAGAGTGGACTCAGTGGTGAGAGATCTAGGTACAAAGATAGACAGTAGCCTGAACTTCGACCACCATGTGTCCACAGTGTTGAGGAAGTCCTTCTATGTGGCACAGCTTATAAGTAAAGGCATAGCATTGAGATCCATTTAATTACAGTCTCATCGAACGCCAATAATTGAATACAATGCACCTTTCAGCATGTACTTGATCAGGCACTAGCAAAAGCTGGAACAGTCTCACAGGTTTCTTCAAAAAAATATTGCGTGTAAATAACATGTCCTTTGCAGATAAACTAAAAGCCCTATCTCTTTACTCTGTGTCCTACTGACTATTAAGGGGTGATCAATGCCTAAACTGCAAGGCACTCACAAATCCAGCCCTGATAGAACTGTTACACATCCACAAGACAAACTGCATGAGGGCCACCCAGTCTAAGTATCTAAATGAAGAATCTTCTTCTAGGCTGCACCTCAAAGGTATGTTTACATGGTAGCACATTGCTGCTGCACTAAGGTGCATTTATGCCAATTTCTTTATGTTTTCCTAATGTTATTACTGATGTACAGTGCACTACACACCACTCTGGATTTGTGAACAACTGAAACAGTCTGTGTAAATAAAAGAGCTGGTAGTATGCAACTCTGGCTATGTAAATTATGTCATATAGCTAGCCAACACTTCACTGCTTTAGCATTTTTGCAGCACAACAAACAGTCTTGGGATGTCCATTAGCATATGTTCTTCATGCACATAGTACTGTGGTTACACAATGACCTCATCTCATTGCATATCCATAGTACTGTGGCTGCATAATGGGATAAGGCCATGAACAGGGACTTCCTAATTTTGTAGCACTGTTTCTGCATAGCCATGACTTTTGGTGCACAGTTTTGACATATGCCAGCCCTACCTCATGGAACAGCTTCTTTACAAATCCCATTCAATGTTTCTGAGTCATGTGGAAAGTTCTGTTTTTATTTATGTATTTATTTATTTATGTTTATTGTTTTGTCTTTGAAGGCAAACTTATTTTATTGCAGCTGCAGCTGCACTCCATGTTGTTGGGCTGCAAAAGCTAACCGACTCTGAAGAAAGACTATCTATCCAGCTTTACTAACTTGGACATTCTTAGTTAAAACAACTCAACAGGAAAGGAAAACATTTGTCTGGTGATTGAACCCAGGATCCCCCTCCCCCCAGTTCTATGAGGGTTCACTGCCCTAAGACCAACAAGGAGTCTCTGGACAGTTTGGCATTGGTTGTAGTTTTTCTTTTCATCTATGAAACCAGCATGAAGGTTTTTTTTAAATGCATAACCATCAGATGCAATACAAACAGTGAACCTAGTATTGTATTAACAACTCAACAGTTAAGGAAAACTCTGACAATTATGTGGGGAATGAATCCAGCCCCCCCCCCAACCAGCACCACCTCTACCATTCATTTCCTGTGGTTGTTATTTCAACCAGACCAAAAAGGAGTCTCTGGACAGTTAGATATCCAGTTTCTCCCAAGAACAATACCCTGCTAACTGGTGTGTATTTTGTAACCAGATCACATTATTTGGTATTTTGAAAGGTAAGGTAGATTTTAGAGAACTTTAATTATTTAAGTAGTACACTGTTTCCACAAAATGCCTTTGCTATCTTCACAATATTCATCATTGCTTTCATTTAAGTTAAATTTTCACAGTGCAGCATCACTAAAAGTATTTTTTGTTTAATAATTATGGTATTTTGATTTTTGACTGTTCACTGGTAAAATTATGTATATCTAGGCACTCTGATAGAAAAACTGAAATGTATTGCTTTCAGAAATTTCCTTTTTCATGACAGCTAACCCATCCCAGAATGCTCATGGACCTCACCACTAAGTGTTTTACTTGATGCCATAATACAGTATCAATTCTTTGTTTTAGCCCCAGAAATTTTGCAAAATTTGAAAACCTATTGACTGTTGAATGGTTTACAGCTGACTGTTCTGACTGTCTAATGGAAGCACTTTGCCAATAATGGGTATCATTGTAGCAGAGGCGGATGGAAAATGTTCTATGATAGGAAATTTATTGCATGTGGTCCTTTGTTATTAAAAGAAGGCATTTCCTTTCAGACCATGAGTGTCTTTCTGTATTTTCCCCAAGGTGGAATTCCTAAGATCACTCAGCCCTACATGGGCATCTAGAAATTCATAATCATATCTGGGTTGGTCCAGGACCTAAGGGCCCTAGTGGCATCACTCATCCTAGTAACAGTGAGGCACTGCTCCTTATCCTTTGCCAGCCTAGTAATTGCTGTATCTTGTGTCTTAAAACTGACCCACCAATTAATACAGAATGCTTTTGGCTTGTGTTGCAGGATTTTGAGACCATAAGGCTACATAACTACAGTACAGGTTAGTGCCAGCAGCCCATAGGCATTGATGTGGGTATAGGGTTTAACAAAAAAAAAAAAAAAGAGTCCAACTAAACAGTAGGAAACACAAGGCAATGACCAGGAAATCAGAATTTAGTCCATAACAATACAAGTAAGCGCTTTTGTCAAAAATACTTCATCAAACATCTTAAATACAGCATGTGACCTCTCAAATACTCTCTGCAAAAATCACATGATCACAAAACAATTAAAAAATAAATTTTAAATGAAATAATCAAAGATGTATAAAACATAAAAACTAAGAAGTGTAAATGTGTATATCTATATATATATATATATATATATATATATATATATATATATATATATATATATATATATATATATACAGCCTCTAAACTAAATAAACTCCCGAACATAAATCATTTGACATAAGCTCTCATTTTTAGCAAGCTGCTAATACTGATAACTTCATTTTGGCCAGGTGGTGCCATGGCATTAAGAAAAATTTGCCATCATAATTCCCTTTCTTCTAACTTAATAGACCATGGGCCACCCCTAGGATGCTGCCCAACCTGTTCAAAAACACAACACCCAAAACTATGATTTTCATTGTCAACAATATGTCTACAGAGCGCATTAGTAGATTTCAACCCTCTTATGTCATAACAATGCTCATACATCCATTGTTTGCACTCTGTTTTCCCACATAACTGGGACATGCTTTACACAGGGCAATATAAACAAGCCCCTTAGATTGACAAATAAAATTGCCCCTGATCTTGATCTTCCTATTGTTGATCCAGATCTCATCAAAGAGGTTCTTGAATTATCTACCTCATTTTTACACATATTTAGTGTAGGGGCCAGGTTTTTCCACAACCTGTGCATGGCCAGCCAGCAATTGCCAATTTTTAAATATGATGGAGGCTATTTGGTCACTATCAACATTGAATGTAGTAACAAAATGGCAACAATACCTGTCCATCATGTTGACAGCTTATCTATCAGTTAAACTAGATACAGATGCTATAGTGTCACAAGAACATGTTACTGGGAGCTCAGAATCAATCAAAATTGGTGTTTTTTTTGTTGCGGTAGTTGCAATAAGGGACATACATCCCTGATTCCCTTTTTCTAACTACCTCATTCATAATACTATTAACCAAATTCTCCAGATAACCATGTCTTAAAAACATAGTTCTCAAGATGTTACACTCATCAAGAAATTCATCCCAATTGGAAGCCATCCTGGCCACCCAGATCATCTGTCCCTTGATAACAGCTCATTTTTGGTGGTAATGGTGGTTACTACTAAAATGTAGTGAACTATTAGAATACGATGGCTTCCTACATATCCTTGTGGAAAGGGAATGCATGTTAGAATCTCTTGTGAGAAGAACATCAAGATATTGATGGAAGTACACCCAATGTTATGTGTAAACTTCAAAAAAGTGTTGGAACCATTGATAAATTACATAAATTCATCAATCAACTCCACTGGCCCAGCCCATACCAAAAACAAATCATCAAGGTATCGAGTATATAAATGTATATACTGGAAAAAAAGACAATCAAACAGGAATTGTTGCTGCCATGCTGCCATAATGATATTAGCAAATAAAGGACCAAAAGGGCCACACATGGCAAAACCTGAAACCTGTATGAAAAACTGATCCTGAAAAATATATAAAATCAGTATCCAGCACCAGCTCCATAAGCGTAGTTAATGTATTAGTCAAGATCTGATCAAACTTAAAAATGAAGACACAAATAGTCCTCAAACCATTGAAGTCCCATACCATGGGAAATACAACTGAAAAGATCTTTTACATCAATGGTTATAAAGACAAAAATCAAGACTCAAATCAGTCATGTTACACCTAGTCAAAAAATCCCAAGAATCACTACACAAATCGGGTATAGCCATGCCATGAGATTTCAACCTCCAAACAATAACCTGGGCAATACCATACATTTTGCAATTACCAATCCACTATAAGTCTAAAAGGGGGATTGTGTGAATCAAAAATAAACCAAAAATATCAGGAATTTGAGGTGATTCAATACACATATACTTGTATTGCTAGGATGAAATCTCCTCTTGCATGAGCATATCAAAATCACATACACTCATTTGTATGCTGTATTACCCTCATTTTGGGAAACTTCCGCATATGAATCCTAACATAAAATACACAAAACACGCTGTAAATAATCAAGTTGGTCCATAATTACCAGCACTCCCCTTTGTCCGGTTGCATAACACTTAAGTTGGAAAATGTAGTGAATTCTTTAAGAAGAGTATGCTGAGTCAAATCCAAATTGTCACTAACAGGATCAACCCACTGGTTCCCAGACAATTGTCTAATTTCCAGTTCACAAACCTGCTGAAATAAATCCAAAACTTGGTACAAGTCAGGGTTAATAATACTGGGAATCTACAAACATGACCAGTAAGGGAATTGGTCTGATTCATCAAACAATAGTTTCAAATGCAAATTGCGGGTGAACAATTTCAGTTTGGAAATCACTTTCACAGCATCAATACCTGTAGAGGGGACAAATGAATAAGCTCTACTAAATAAATCAGCATGATCGGCCGCAAATTCAAAGGCACTATAGGGTGGGTATAGCGTTTGCTATTAGTATTTTGGTTATGTGGTTAAAGCAAACTAGGAGGATGTGTAGGAGATCTAGGATAAACTCGGAGAGATTCACAATTAGATTTTTAGATACAGCTGAAAACTGTTTGTTTTTCATTATTACGTCTAAACTTGCAGTTCCACTTGTCCTGGGAGTAGAATGTTACATTTGATTCCCTTCTACTTGACTTCTGAAATATTAAATACTGCTGCTCATAATGTTTACACTTCACTAGCCACAAGATTTACCTTTTCTTAGTACTAGCATGCACAGAAACTTGTAGATGAGTTAACAGGTATCAAGAGGTGAGAGGCACAGTCCCATGACCATGCAAAATGGTTAGGAATAACTGAGGTGCACTATGGCTAAGCAGAGAACAACTTCAGCTTGTCTGGTAAATGCATTAATGGCATGCATGGAATCAGTTATTCAGTGTATATATGTTTTAAATCATTTTATTTATTAAATATTTTACTACCTTTTATTGTGACTGGTTATTTAGAAAGTACTTTTGATACTCTAAAAGTGTTTATGCTTATTGTGATAACACTAGGTCTACTCCAAAAAGCATTACTGCTTGGATTACATGCTACCCTTTATAGCAATATTTATTTTACCTAATATAATGCAAGCCTTTATTGCTGAAAGTGTGTTTTATCAACCTCATTCTGTATTTGAATTGTTTTACAGACTTAACCTTGATGTATATGTAAATCATGGTCTGCTGATTGACTGCTGTCATTACCTGGAAATGTTTTTGAACCCACTTAATGTCCAGTTGAATGAGACACTCCATGAATGAATGCTACTTATGATTCTTAGTGTGTATGCACTGCTGTGTTCTTAACTTAATGTGCTAACTGCTTACCAAGTGCTTCCCTTAGTTTTGAACGGTTTGTATTACTGTGCTTTACTGTTGTGAAATGCTCTAACCCTATTTACTGTTTCCAGTCTCATTCCCTTAACTTCATCTGACTGAACTGAAGGATTGCATCTCAGCTTACTGCATCCACTCTTGGTCAGTTGCCTCTTTACTCGGGCCTCATCACCACTCTATTTCCTTCTTGGTTAAACTTTCCATCAGAATTCTCTCCTTCTAACCTGACCCTGTAATACTGCATTATACCCCCATAACTCCCCTTGCCCTGCTTTTCCATGACCTGTGTTACCACTCTTAGCTGTGCCCTTTTTTAACAAACATGTATTGTACTCAGTGTCTTAGTCTTATAATTCTCTCCTTAATTTCTCCTGCCTATTTTCTACTGCTTCTAAGCCTCTTGCATACATTATTCTTGCCTCTTGTTGTCATGATCTGTGTTACCACTCTTAGCTGTGCACTATTTTAACAAATGCGTACATGCTATGTTCAGTGCTTAGCCTTATAATTCTCTCCCTAATTACTCCTGCCAATTTTCTACTGCTTCTAATCCCCTCGCATACATTATTCTTGTCTTTTGTTTCCCTCAACCTAACTTCTGGTGTGTAATTCCTTAACACTTATTATATTTACAACTGCTTGTTTTCCTCACTGAACAAAGCACTTATATCTAGTTTTTGTGTTTTTCTCTCTCTTCTTTTCAGTCACCCCTTACTAGAACGAGTGCCAGTTTACCCTTCACTGGCCTGGTTTATTTGGACAGCACCACACTTACTAATTGCAAGACCATTGCCAAGCGCCTTCTCAACAATAAAAGAAAAAAAAATGGGACAAATTCATCAGTGTTAACAACATATGTGCAGCTTATGTTTTTGTGACCTCTGAGGTCCCAGTCCTGATTTAACTTGTTTATATTGATACATTTAGTTAATTTAGGCTTAAGCTTATTGTTATTGTTAATACTTGGTGTCCTGCACTCTACGAGGGTTTGCACACTCACTAAAGGGCTCTTGAGAGCATTCATTTCTCCCACCTGATTCCTCCCTTCTTAGCTCCTGACCCACTTCATTAAACTAGTTAGTTTTTTGTTCTTAATATTAATTCCTCTCTCCTCTCACTAGTGGACACTGCTCCACCTGGTAAAGTGGCTCATCTAAACAGCTAACCCCAGCTGCTATCCCAATACCCCTTTACACAGTCATCATCAGAATTATTTTTGTTATTCTCTAATTGGGAATACCACACTTGCCTACTGGTGCCTGCTCTGAGTAGGGACATAGGAACTAGGTGCCAGACCTCTCTAGTGCCACTCTCCCTATTCCCCCCATCAGTAACTCCCAGGTTTTCAGACTAACATGTCCTCCTGCATAAACTTACAGGTTGTTTTTCTAAACCATCCACTTACCTAGTTCAGCTGGGCCAGCGCACTCTGTTTGTCCTTGCTATGCTTGGGCTCACCTTGTCCTCTACTCTACCCCCATTCCCACACACCCCTGATATCATTTATTTTTTCTCCCTCTGTATACCACTCTCCCACAAACTCCTCCCTCTAACCCTTAATCTCCAATCTCTTGTCCCCTTCATCTCCATCCTCCTCCCCCAACCCACCTACCTTAACACTCCTCACTCCACCTCACTCTCACTAGCAAACACATTCTAACTCCATCTGCTCCTATTACTTATCCTAGCTTCATCTTATCGACACTTACAAAACTTCCTCATCTTCCATCACTTCAACATGACTAACCTCACCCTCATCCTAGCACTACCAAATGCTTGTACCCTAACTATCTTATCCAACCTCACCTCATACAGCTTTTCTGTCAAACCCAACTACCAGTCAACTACCTCTACAACTCCCATACTCTTCATTCAACTCTCATATTCTCCCACAAGCACACTCCCAACTACTCAGTTATTAAGATTCCATGTAAACACAAAATCGGGTACTTCCAACCCAATTTTCCAAAAAGAAAAACCTAAATACTATCTACTAGACATCCCTACTCCACATCCAATCCCCAATCTCCTTGCCTTGCTACTTGCAGGTGACATACACCCTAACCCTGGCTCAGCCCCCCTCTCCACATATTAACACCTCCTCACAGCTCACCCCTCCCCACCACTATATCCCACGAAAACACATCTCTATATATTTAATTAACATGAGAAGCATACTGAACAAAACCACTGAATTCCACTCCTGGATATCTGCACACTCCCTGACATCATAACCCTCTGTGAAACTTGGCTTAAACCCCATATTCCTGACAAAGAAATCCGCCACCCTGGCTATAACATCTTAAGACTAGACAGAACCCATAAAAAGGAGGTAGCATTGCTATCATGTTCTCTAGCCATCTTAACCTAACCCCTCTAACTATCCCCTCCTCCCCAGCCTCACCTGTAGAAGTTCTTGTTGCAAACTATAAATTGAATACTCACACCTCAGTCAATACAGCTGTAATCTACATTCCACCTGGTGACAACATTGCAGTACTGAAAAGTATCCTTTCCTCACTCTGCACTGACCTCCCCAATGAAACTATACTCCTTGGAGATGTCAACATTAATTGGTTAACTCTCTCCACCGAATCCCCATCCACCTCTATTAATTTGCATGGTTTCACCCAACTAATATCCACACCTACTTATACCTCAAAATCTACAAATCATTCATCTCTCCTTGACTGGATCCTAGTAACTCCCATCCCCATAAGTATCATTTCCATGAAACCCTCCCAGATACCCATAGTGACCACTGCCCAATTAAAGTCCTCTGCTATTCTCGTCACATGCATAAACTACACAAGATCAAAGCATGTCACAAATTAAACAAGTTTGACTCTATTAAACTAAACAGCCAGCTGTCAGCTATCAATTGGTCATTCCTTAGCCCCATACCCCTTGATGAGGCAGTTATGAAATTTAACAGAATATTCCTTAGCATACCCAATTCCCTAGCCCCCATACAAAATATTAGAATCATGTCAACTGTATCTCCTTGGCTAACAAATGCCACCCACACCCTGATGTCACACAGGGATAAAACCTGAAAGCTCTGGACTAAAATGAAACTCCCCTTCCATTTCCAAGTATAGACACCTACACATCCTTACTAAGAAAGCCGTCACCAATGGTAAAAGAAACTACTACACTAACCCTCCTGAAACACAACTAAACAGCCCAAAGAAATTCTGGCATCCAGTTAACCAAATCCTTCATCCAGGAAGCCCATCCTCTCCCCAAACTAATCCTACGAACACTCCTCTCCAAACTGCTACTAACTTTAACTCCTACTTTATATACTCCATTCGCAAACTAACCAACTATCTCCCCAGAACTCCCTATTAACATGGGAGCACCCCAAAGTTCAATACTGGGCCATCTACACTCTAATATTTTTACCAATCATTTATCTACCTCCACTCCTCAGTCTTTGCTGGTACAATATGCTGATGACTCCACAGTTCTCTCCATTGCTGATACCCTTTCCGAGATACAGACTACAACTCAGAACTCCTGTTTGTCTATTGAAAAATGACTCAATTAACACTTAAACCCAAACTGTTGCTTTTTGACCCCAAAACAATGTATCATCTAAAACCTACTGTCTATATCTCTTCCCACAAAAATACACCCATCACAGTAGAAACTCACACCAAACTGCTCAGCGTCATTATTGATGATAAGCTAAAATTTGACCTATATGTTCTCAGTAACATTAAGAAAACCCACCAAAAACTTGGACTCCTCTACAGGAACAAACACTTTTTGCCTACTAAAGACAAGACAGCCCTATCCCATGCCTGTCTGCTACCAACTCTTCTCTATGACTCTCAAATGCTCACCAACTTACAAACCACACTTCTCTCTAAATTAGAAACCAACAACAATAAGGTTGCTAAATTTGCTGCTGAACTCCTATACTATTCTCACCACTGTTTAGTACTCAGGAAACTAACCTGGTTAGAGCTTCCCCATAACCCCTTCCTTTCTCAGCTTCAGATAATTCATTCCATACTGCACCAACCATCCTTCTGTCCAAGCATTTCTTCTATTATCTCCTCCCACTCCCCACCCATGACACTTCGGAGCTCAGAACAGCATCTCCTTACAGTAAACAAGCCAAAGATCAATTTTGGCAAAAAACATCAGTTCAGAAATGCATTAAAAAACACCTAAGCAACATAAGACTATGTCAGTGCAATCATCCCACAGATTGACCTTATTTTTTTTTTTTTTTGGGCAACCTGTCTCCCACCCCCCTCCCTCACCTGTATCACTCTACTTCCTTTCTCTTCCACCTAATTTCTCTGCACAACTCCTACTTCTTCTAGTCTCTCTACCTTGTACCTGTATTTTAATATGGGCATAAACTCAAATTTTGTACCTAACTAGTGCTTTCCCACTGCTACTTCTCAGGTGAACTGAAGATAATGAATGTAATTTTTTTTCAATTTGTGTAACATTGACTCTGTACTGGAATAGGCTGTACATTACTGATTTGGAGAAGCTAGTAGCAATCACATATCTTATCTCTAATTTGTAATATTGTTATTTTTTTTTAATCTTGTTCTACATATCTATGTATTATGTCTTTGTAGTCATGCATTATAGTATCTTTTTATTTGTGATGCTTTTCTCCCAGAGTCTCCACTGAAAAAGCGCTTCGGCCCAGCTGGACCAACCCAGTCAACAAATGTCAAATAAATAAATAAAAATTGAACACCCCATTTGAAGGCTATTGTGGTATTTGACTGGTGGCAGCCATTACCTTGTAATTTTGGAAAGAGGACATAGCAGGTAAATCTGTGGCAGTCTTTCCAAAGAGTGTTTGTATGTGCAAATATAAAATATTAAGAGTGAGTGTGTCAAATACCTAGAAGTGGGACAAAGTGCTCTGCAGTGGTTATTGTGAAGACTTATTTAGGGACCTGGAGTGAAACATATAGTCCATTCCAGGTTTGGAACCTGTTCCTGGGGTACTCTTAGGGAAAATTGTGTATTTTTATTCCTGCTTTCAGTGACAATCCCTTACTGGAGACAGTGGTGAGGAATGAGGCTCCTTAGTTACTGCCTTGGTTTTAGGTGGGGTCATCACACATGTAAAATAAAAGTTTAAAACTTCACAAGAGCACATATATGAAGCTCCCAATGCAGGAATACTGGATAAAAAAGTGCATAAATGTCTGGATATATACAAAAAAGTTATGGAACACCTGTACATACTTTTCCTACATGTGGTGAAAGTGGATGCCATAACAGTTGTAGCAATAGCATGCATATTGTGAAGGGTAGGAAATGAAGCACAGAACAATCATGTTTATAGTCTGCAGTTCTCAATGATATGCCACAGAAACACAAATGTTCTGTGGAACAGCAAATACATTATTATGTAGTATAAATTGCTACTGATGAGTAAACTGGGTGTATGCACATGTGAGATGTGGGACGTCATAAAACCTGTATTTTGATGTAACTCTTGCCAGAAAACACTCATAAAGTTCATTAGCAAATTTTACGTTCATGAATGAACATGAACATGATTGAAAGTGAGAACAATAACACCTATGAAAGTGTTACATGCAACAGAAGTAATCACAACACATTTATGCATTAACACATCATTGTACAGCAACAGAAGTAATCTCAACACATTTATGCATTAATACATCATTGTACAGCAACAGAAGTAATCACAACATATTTATGCATTAACACATCATTGTACAGCAACAGAAGTAATCTCAACACATTTATGCATTAATACATCATTGTACAGCAACAGAAGTAATCACAACACATTTATGCATTAATACATCATTGTACAGCAACAGAAGTAATCACAACACATTTATGCATTAATACATCATTGTACAGCAACAGAAGTAATCTCAACACATTTATGCATTAATACATCATTGTACAGCAACAATTGTTTCATACTTTGCTTTAATTTACATCAGTTGGGACTGGAAATTCTATCTGCCAATGTAACAATTGCATCACATGTTTATTAGCTCAAGCTGTCACACAAAAATAGTTACCACATTACTATAGAAGTACACATCTGAAGGGTCTGTGCAACATTATTGGAAGATGACTACTGAACTGAGCATTGTACAACATACAACAGTAATAGTTGGAACATAAATCATAACATATTTCACAGAGGGTTGCAACATCACATCAGGTTGACAGAGAAATGTGAAAATTGCAAGAGCTAACATAACAATCTGTTACACAAGGCTATACCATTGCTGGTGCATTATCTTTAACCTCATTTGTGCATCTCTCAGCACAGCCATGTGGCCAAAGGCAAGTTCTCATCAATTTTTGCCGCAGGACAAGTAATGACAATTGGAAATCTTTGGCACTGAGTGCTTATTTTGCTTTGTGCTAACAGTCACACAATAGAAAATGCAAAGCATACATCATTAAATTGAGCATGCTCACAAAGATTTACAGACATTAAGGGATAAAAAAAAAAAAAACAATAAAATATTAGAAATCATATTTGTTGCATAAGCCATTCTAGCATATCAACTATATCTTCTTTTTATTGTTCTTGTCTTTGACACACTCATACAAGGTAAACAATGCAGGATGTGAACACATGCCCACATAACGAGCAGTCTGTAGAGCTGAGAAGTAAATGCTGAAGCCACAAATTAACGAACAACACAGTTATGAAATGGATTATATCTGAAGGGATCACCTGAACAGTGTGTTTGAGTGCATATGGGCTGCCTTAAAGGTGACTGTATCACCTGGATGCTCAAAACTCCACACCTGTGAAACTATTACAACAAAGGAGTAATATATGTATAAAATACCTCATGAGTAAGCCATTCTTGCCTGTTACCACTTACGTTTTGAACATGTTAATTACTACATTGATAGACATGAAGTGTTAATGTTACGTAAGTTGGGTGTAATGACAGAAGACAGATTAATCTAAGCTGTTATTTCAAAGTATTATGCAGATTTATGTCAGGTGATACATGTTACTTCACATTAAGTGTCATGGTAGGGAATGATATATATGTGTGGGACAGTCAGCGGTACTGAACAGGTAGGTGTTGTTTGATAGTGACAGGTGTCATAGAATAGAGTGTCACCTATGCATTTCTAACTGTTAATGAACAGGTCATTGCAAATAAGTCTTTTGTTTATATTTGCATCAGTGATGACTCTCTGTAACGTGCATACAGTGTCCCAGGTATTTACAAGAAATACATGCAGAAGAAATACACTGCACTCATTAATACCAGTCTGCAAATATGTATGTAATTTTACCAGTTTAATGAAACACACTTGGAAGGACAATGTGTGAGTCCCACACTGAGTTATATGCAGTAATACATTGACAGCATTACAATGGACTCCTGATACAATAATCCACTAAAACATACAATTCTCAGAGGTAATTTACATTACTTCAGGCTGTTAGAATTGCTTTTCTGAAGTATATTTGTGTGATAGATGGCAAAGTATTAGCGCATGCAGAATTATTTTTGGAGTTTTTTAATACAGGAAAAGAAGTAGCCCTAGGCTGTTCTGTTTGATGCCAAGTGGCATGCAAATAGCGAGTGCAGACATAGAAGGCTGTGTTTAGAAGCCATTTTTGACAAGATATGTGGTGTTCAAATCTATTTTTGACATGATTAAAAGAGTGAAATGTTTAGGGCAGTACCAAAAATGGGGAATGAGCAGAAGTTAGGACATTGGTGGAATACTGAAGAAATAACCATGGTGGTGATGGGACAGTACCGTAGCTATCAACTTCTTCTTCATAAGGTAAGGTTGTATATGTAAAAAAAAAGGTTTTCAAAATTTGTACACAACATTGGATTCAAACACCTGCTTACTTTACTCAACATTCTGCAGGCCTGTGCACTAGCTACTAACATCAATGAAAAATCCATGTCCCCATAATTAGAAATCCTACAGTTGAAGGGATCATGACAAATGGATGAAGAATTGGGCTATGTGCTTTGTAAAACATCAGCAATGTGTGGATCAGACTTCACAAGATACTGTAGTGATCCAAGCACCCCCATCATGAGTGCATTAAATCCTCAAGCCTGTTAAACATATAATTATAGCAGGCTCCTTATAGTAATATCAGTATTGCTTTATGTTACTCAGCTGGGCTCTGCATAGTACAATGAGTAGCATCATATGAATGTAGCAGAAGGAAAAAATTGACATGTAGGACAGGAAAAAGGACTTACCATTAAGTATGTATGGGTAGCAGCGCTATGCAATGCCACGCATCATGAAAATGTTAAGTACAGAAACAGAAATGTTTGTTTATGGGCCATTTCTGGCCATGTGTGCAGTGTGTAAATTTATTTTTTCACCATTTGACCAGATTAAACGTGTGAAATGGGGCTGATTGGACAATGGTGAAAATGGATCCAAAGAGAGGAAAGAAACACTGCAAAAGTAATTATTATGTAGAAGAGTGATGGGTGAGCACCATAACTATCCACTTGTTCACAAGCTAACATTTATTTTGCACAAAGAATGTTAGAAATTTGGATTGCCCCATCAAAAAGGACATGTGACAACAATGTAATATCATTTGACCAATTGGGCCAAATCAAATGTGACTGGTCTAGCTCCCCATGCTGGTGGTCTTGATGCAGTAAGAAAGATTATTCAAATGCAATCAAAGTTATTAAAATGATAGTAAGAAAGAGGGAGAGGGAGAGACATAGAAAAAGAAATATCAAAAATCTTATCATTTTATTATGCCCCAGTCACTATTTATTTCATGTATATTTTTAACATTCTTTACATCCAGACATAATTCTATGAGGCCATAAATTACTGTTACACCAAAGGTATTCATTTTCTGTCTCTCACAATTATAAAAATTGTACTAAAAGTGTGATAATTTCAAAACTGTTTTATGGTGAACATTTCATTAAATGCATATTTAAACTGAGTACATGCTATTCTACATTACGACTATAGCTACTCAGTACTGACTATTATAGAGTAACTTTTGTTGTCATGGGGCGGCCGCGGTGGTGCAGCGGTTAATGTTGCCCCCTCACAATAAGAGGTTTTCCGGTTCGATCCTCGGCTGGGGTGCCGTCTTTGCAGAGTCTGCATGTCCTCTCTGTGGTCGCATGGGTTTCCCCTGGGTGATCTGGTTTCCTCCCACATCCCAAAGACATGCTGTAGGTGGACTGGACACTCTAAACTGGCCCTAGGTGTGAGTGCATGCATGTGTGTGCCTTCTGTGGAAGGTTGGGCACCAGGCTGGCAACTTGACACCGTAAAACTCCACTGTCAATCCTGAGCGGGCAGTTAACCCGCTGTGGAGGCCTCTAACTGGGAAAAGCTGAAAGAAGAAGAAGAAACTTTTGTTGTCTTGGTTACCACAATGTTACAAGAACTAATTATACATGACTGTACAAATTCCAAATGTTGTGTATGTATAGTCATGTAGTTGTTTGACATACAGTTATGGACTGATGCCCAGATGATTAATAATCTATTTGTAGAATCAGTGCTATAATGAAAAGGCAATCATTTGTACCTCAACCATACTTTCCCCGTACATCTCTATGTCTTTGCAGTCTCTCCTCATAAATATAACAGAGAAAATTAAAACAAAAATGAGCACTTATTTGTGTTGCCATGTCATGGTACAGTAAATAATGCAGGATGTAAACACATGCCCACATTGTTCTTCTTATTGTGTTGCCATGTCATGGTACTGTATGGCATAATTATAGGCCAATACACTTAACAACTGTGGTGTGCCTTGGGACCTAAAATATTCCAAATGTCAGCTAAGGTAGTCATGTTTCTATCATTTTAAATCACTTTAATAGTGATGTCACAGTTCATCCATTCATGGGATGTCAGTAGCATGAGTGACAGCCTTGGCAAAGCTATTTCAAGCCTCAGCCTTAAACTAAGATCCATACAGTAACCCTCCAGAAGTCTATGGCTGTAAATTTTTTTTTATAAGAGAGGGCAATAAAAATCTTAGATGCCACCTCGCCAGTGCCTGTAATGCCTTTTCTTTAAAGATCTCAGTAAAAAAGGCAGAGTATTGGCAGCTAAATCAGATCTCCCTGCACCAGCCTATGCTCAATGATGGACACTGTGGAGAAACACATTTGTTCAAGAAATGGCAAAGAAATGGCCTAAAATTAGTGTAGTTATTAATTTTTCAATGTCCATTTCAGGTGAGAAACTTGGTAGCAACACTCAGTCTTGTGTGCAAATCACTCTCTCTCTCTCTCTCTCTCTCTCTCACTCTCTCTTCATATATATATATATATATATATATATATATATATATATATATATATATATATATATATATATATATATATATACATAGGTCTACTGCTTTTAATCAGATACCACTTATTCAAATAAGAGCAGTAGACCACTCAGTTATGCGAAAGTGCACTTATTCGAAAGTGTACTTTTGCGAAACTCGGTTCAACGAACCGATAAAAAGATAAAAGATAAAAAGATAAAAAAAAAAAAAACACTAACATTACATTTAGTGTGGGGGTTTTGCCTCCCACACCCCCCTACTTAAATATACTAAGTCCGAGATCGCACTACAGTGGGGAAGAGGTAAATTCCCTATTCCCCACTGTAGTGTGCCTCGGTGCTTCAGTTTCCCTTGAACCGTTCTTTGCGGAAGTGGACTTTTGCTTAAATGCACTTTCGCATAACTGCAGGTCCACTGTTCGTTTTTGATCAAGTGGATTTTTGGCCTTTTACAGTAGACCCATATATATATATATATATATATATATATATATATATATATATATATATATATATTTAGATAGATATCGATATACATATAGATATATAATATATATATAATACATATATTTATATTTATATATATATATATATATATATATATATATATATATATATATATATGTATATATATATATATATGTATATATATATATATATATATATATATATATATATATATATATATATATATATATATATATATATATATATATATATATATATATATATATATGTGTGTGTGTGTGTCATCCACTCGTTGTTTAACCTTGGTTAAACTATCTTCATAAAATGAGATTAGCAGTTCAATAAACAATTTGGATGCCATCGTCTGTATGGTACGCCATTTTGTCAAAAAGTCAGCATTTTCTTTTCCCACACCCAGTTCTACATATATTCGTAAGCCTCACGAGTGGATGACTATTTAGAATTAGTGCAAAAGTATAGTGAAATGGATGGTTTTAGTGGTTTATTTAATAAATACGTGGAAGAAATGAATACTTTTGACACTGAGGTTAAAACTAAGAAGTTAAAAAAGTTTAATAGAGATGTAGGTGACGTCAAAAATGATAATGCCTACACTTGGAAACAGTCTAAAAGGGCAGTGCGTTTTAGTGAGAATGTTAAGCCTAAACACATTAAGCGTAAAAGAAGCAAGTCAATTTTGAAATCCGCACTGTATGGTAATAATCCTGAATCCAGTACATCGGAAATGTCCTCCAATGCAGTTAGCACGGATACAGACCTTGAGACACTTGAGATACCTTCTCCTATACATAAAAAAGTGAGACTGAAAGAAGGCCCTTTAGAAGGGGTGGAAAGAAACATCAGAAGAGAATACCTGAAAGAGATGAGGGAGAAATTCGAGAGACTGATGGAAGAGATATAGATGATGAAGGACTCATAGTAAATTTAACTAACTATCAGCTAAATGCTGATGAGAAAGCCGTGTTGAATAAAGGCTTTAACTATGTACCTTCCTTCTTTTTGTCCCAACATGATATGTGCATGGATATTAAAAACTTTTGTAGAAGTTTGAATCTAAAATATTTCTTTCATACTAGAAGTGACATTTCTACTACCTCTAATTTTAGATTTAAAAAAAGTAACTTCGTACCCCCTTATCACCCTAGGGTGAGATTGTTTGAAGAAAGTATACTTGGTGAACTTCATAAAAATCAAAATAACATCTTCAGACACCATGGGTATAATTTGACATCAAAAGAAATGGCAGCTTTGAAAGGATTGATGGAAAATAAAGACTTAGTGATACTTAAAGCAGATAAGGGTGCGGCTTTGGTAATATGGGATATAGAGGAATATATAAGGGAAGTTAAGAAACAATTAGGTAATGACAGGTTTTATTTAAAACTTTTGCCTGATCCTACTTTTGATTTGAAACAAAAAAATTGATAAAAGATTAAAAGAATTTACATCGGAAGGATATATTGATGAAAATTTATTAAATGAGTTGATAGTTAATATTCCGAAACCCCAATTATTTTATATATTACCAAAGATTCATAAAAATATTTTTTCACCCCCAGGTAGACCCATAGTATCAGGAATAGGGTCTCTTACAGAGTCGATTTCAGCCTATTTAGAGCAACAATTAAAACCTTTATTAGCCCTTGTTAACTCTAGAATTAAAGATACAAATTAAAGATACAAATGAGTTTTTACAATTAATGGATGATATATGGTTGTCTGAAGATTGTTATATTTGTACACTTGATGTACAATCGTTATATACAAGTATTCCTCACCATGGGGGTATAGAAGCTGTTAAATATTGGTTATTACAGTATGGCTTATATTCTTCTGAACATTGCTCTCTGTTGATTGATTTAATAGAAATTGTGTTGAAAAACAATGTCTTCTTTTTTGGAAAGGAATGTTATCTGCAAATAAATGGTACTGCAATGGGTACAAGATTTGCACCAATATATGCAGATCTTTTTATGGGGTACCTTGAGTGCAGTTTGATCTATGAGG
The DNA here is from genome assembly GCF_019279795.1 of Protopterus annectens. Lineage (NCBI taxonomy): Eukaryota > Metazoa > Chordata > Ceratodontiformes > Protopteridae > Protopterus > Protopterus annectens. The sequence continues at coordinate 1,359,683,147 of NC_056735.1, forward strand.
AGGGTGTTCCTTTTAAATCAAAATTGATAATGTGGCGTCGATATCTCGACGACTGCTGGGCCATATGGTCAGGCTCATCAGATGAATGGGATATCTTTGTTGAACATCTAAATTTCAATGTATTTGATATTGTTTTTGTTGATAGAAAAGAGAAGAAAGCTATTGATTTTCTGGATGTACATGTGGTTTTGAATGATGATGGTACTGTAGGGACAAGTCTTTGTAGAAAACCATTTACTAAAAATTCATTATTGAGGGCAGATAGCTGTCATCCAAAACACATTATTTCAAATATTCTGAGAAATCAACTACAGAGGGTTAGACGTATTTGTAGTAATGAGGAAGAATTTGGACAAGAGATAAAAAATATGGGTTTTAGATTTAAACAAAGAGGTTATAATAAGAAAGATATTGATAAGGAAATGTCAAAGGCTTCAAATATGAAGGGAAAACTGGAATCTGGAGATTTTTCTGAGATTGTGAATGAAAATGTTCCTTGTAGGTTAATTACTACTTTTGGAACTAATACGTTCAAACTTCGACATATAGTAAATAACTATTGGTACATTTTAAAACAGGACCAGTTTTTTGGTGGTTATTTGGGTGAATATTGTAAGTTTGGGTACAAAAGAGGTAGGAATATTGGAGAGTCTCTCTCTTGGTATAAAAAAATGAGAGTGGATAAAAAAATTGAAGATATAAGTATAGGCTGTAATCCTTGTGGCAGATGCATTTATTGTAATATTATCCCTAAAACTAAACCTTTTACATCTATTAATACTTCAAATGTTTTTGATATAAAACATTTGATTACGTGTAGAACAGAATGGGTTGTATATATGGCAATATGTCGATGTGGGGCATTCTATGTAGGCCAAACGTTGAAATCTTTTAAAAATAGAGTGGCATTACATATTAGTGACATTAAATGTCAAAGAGTACGGAGTGCACTTTATAAACATGCAATTGACCATAATACAGCCCATTTTATATTCTTTGGGATAGATACAATAAATAGGAATATTATAGGGGATGATAGAAAACATTTAACATTGGATAAAAAGGAAAGGATGTGGATTTTGGCTTTGGGGGCTTTGTATAGGCCAGGGTTGAATGAGAACTTATAGTGAACTATAGTTCATACTGCCAGTTCTATATGTATGTGTGTGTGCATCTGTATGCATGTGTGTATATATGTGTGTATACATATGTTTGTATATGTATGTATGTGTATGAATGTATACATATATATATTTATATGTGAGGTTTATATTGTATATATATACTTTTTAAAAAATGTATATTATTGTGGTAACATGACAATATGTGATATGTCTCTTTAAGGGAGACGTATAAATGGTGACTGGTGTTTATTTTCTTAATCCACTGATGACGCCTAAAGGGTGAAACCGGTTTGGTTTTTGATTGTCTATTGTCTGCGAGCCATGGAATAAAGGATTTTCGCTCCTTCAGTGTATGTTTATTATATTTGGGCAGTGCTGGATTCATGTTGGTGATATATATATATATATATATATATATATATATATATATATATATATATATATATATATATATACATAGATATATGTGTGTGTGTGTGTACTCCACAATGACTCTAGTCACATTTCAAATAATATTGTCCCACCTCTGGCCATGCACGTATGTATTCATAATGTTAAGAGTGTAACAGTGTGACACACAGATATGAAATCACCTGCATGATATAGTTGTTTTTCTGTGTTGCCCTATGTACATTTTTTCAGTATTACATTATGCATTTGGTGTCATTCAAAAAAATAAAAAAGTGTTAGTGACAGCACTTTGGAATCGAAACCATGACAAAATGGAACAGTGTGAATTAACTATTAACAAAATATAATGTGAGGACTACACGTGTCCCTGACTGGAAATATTCCTACTTTTTACAACCCTGTAATTATTGTAGTATACCTTGTGGAATATTTTCTGAGTGTAATAATTGTTTTAATATTTTCAATGATAGCTAATGCATGCAGAAGTTAAGCTTATTTGCACAGTCAATGCCAAAGTCTTATTGCATACATAATTATATTTGGAGTTTTTGTCATAGAATGAGACATATAATTTCTCTATAGTCATTCCTAAACAGTGTTTCAGAAAGAGAACACTTTACATCCATGTGTGTGACTTGCTCCTATTTTAACAGACAGCATTATTGTTTTATGAAAAGGCAAATACTGAGAAACGTGAAACAGAGTGTACAGGAGGTAATGAGATGTTCTCCATAGCATACTGCAGGATGATTTACACTTGATTATACAGCTGTATCACTGAAGGATTGTACAGACATGATTTGCTCTTCATACTGAATTAAATTATTACTTTGCCTGTTTTGTTTTCACATGGCTTGTATTGCTCAGGCTGTGGAGTGCATTGCATTACTGAAACTAAGTGGAAATTTCTTAAGATTCCAAGAGCAGGATAAGTTATTTCTTACAGTTATTTCACTGAACTGCACTTCTGAAATGCTTATAATTGTGCAATACAGTTGATCTACTACATTTTGCACTGTTATAAATCTTTTTTATTGTTTCACTGAATTTATGTACTGTTTTATACTGTTTTAACTGTATTTTTCATTGCCAGATACTGTTTCATTACTCTAAATGCATGTTTACTGAATTACTTAACTGCAAACTGCTTTTTCATACTGAGAGTTGTATTTTCTGTTTATGAGTGCTGTATCCAAGCTTTTATGTGCATTTTTGATTTTTCGAGGATTCTCTGTTCTACAGCTAGGAACTGTAATAGTGTGCATTACTATAATTGTCTGTTTACAGTTAAAATCATTCTCTATAGTCTGGTTTTGCTCCTTGATTTGTTTAAAACTTTCATTTAGTGGCCACAGCTAAGAACTGTAATAGTGTGCATTACTATAATTGCGTTTTTATTTAATTACTAAATTGTAAACTGCTTGTTCATACAGAGACTTGTATTTTCTCTTTGAGAGTGTTCTTTCTATGCTTTTAAAGTGAGGTTTCTGTGTTCTGCTCAGCTGGCATAATTTTGATAGAGACCTGTTGTCTTGGATGGTAGTTTTGTTTGAGTTTCCTGTGTTTCTGGCAGCCATTTTCTGCTGATTGTCTCCATTATTATTGAGAGTAACAAGGCCTCCTGATCTACTGTAGTACGAGTAATTGGGTAATAGCAGGGACTGAGTAGTAATTTGATCTTCAAACTCTTCCATTCTTACTGGTATATAAACCCTGTGTCTTGAAAAGGTTGTGCTTGTATTGCTCAGGCTGTGGATTGCATTGCATTACTGAAACTAAGTGGAAATTCCTTAAGATTCCAAGAGAAGGAAAAGTTATTTATTACATTTATTTCACTGAACTGCACTTCTGAAACCCTTATAATTGTGCTATATAGTTGATATATGACTTTTTGCACTGTTATAAAGCTTTTTTTATTGTTTCACTGCATTTATGTACTGTTTTATACTGTTTTAACTGTATTTTTCATTGCTAGATACTGTTTCATTACTCTAATTGCATGTTTACTGAATTACTTAACTGTAAACTACTTTTTCATGCTGAGAGTTGTATTTTCTGTTTGTATGTGGTCTATCCGAGCTTTTCTGTGCATTTTTAATTTTTTGAGGTTTCTGTGTTCTACAGCTATGAACTGTAATAGTGTGCATTTCGATGATTGTCTGTTTACAGTTAAAAGCATTCTTTAGAGTCTGCTTTTGCTCCTTGGTCTGTTTAAAACTTGTATTTAGTGGCTACAGCTAGGAACTGTAATAGTATGCATTACTATAATTGCATTTTTATTTAATTACTAAATTGTAAACCGCTTTTTCATACTGAGACGTGTATTTTCTCTTTGTGGGTGTTCTTTCTATGCTTTTAAAGTGAGGCTTCTGTGTTCTGCTCAGGTGGCATAATCTTAATAGAGGCCTGTTGTCTAGGCTGGAAGTTTTGTTTGAGTTTTCTGTGTTTATGGCAGCCATTTTTTGCTGATTGTCTTCCTTATTATTGAGAGTAACAGGGCCTCATGGCCTTCTGCAGTACGAGTGATTGTGTAATAGCAGAGGCTGAGTAGTAATTTGATCTTCAAATTCTTCCATTCTTACTGGTATATAAACCCTGCATCTAGAAAAGGTCGTGCTTGTATTGCTCAGGCTGTGCATTGCATTGCTTTACTGAAACTAAGTGGAAATTCCTTAAGATTCCAAGAGCATGATCAATTATTTCTCACACTTATTTCACGGAACTGCACATCTGAAATGCTTATAATTGTGCTACACAGTTGATCTACTACATTTTGCACTGTTATAAAGCTTTTTTTATTGTTTCACTGCATTTATGTACTGATTTATAATGTTTTAACTATATTTTCATTGCCAGATACTGTTTCACTACTCTAATTGCATGTTTACTGAATTACTTAACTGAAACTGCTTTTTCATACCAAGAGTTGTATTTTCTGTTTGTGAGTGCTCTATCCGACCTTTTCTGTGCATTTTTGATTTTTTGAGGTTTCTGTGTTCTACAGCTAGGAACTGTAATAGTGTGCATTACTATAATTGTCTGTTTACAGTTAAAAGCAATCTCTAGAGTCTGCTTTTGCTCCTTGATCTGTTTAAAACATACATTTAGTGGCGACAGCTAGGAACTGTAATAGTGTGCATTACTATAATTGCATTTTTATTAAATTACTAAATTGTATACTGTAACTTTAATGGTTGCTGAGATATTTTAAGTTGTTTACAAAATATTACAAATGTAATAGTTACTGAGACTTATAAAATTTGGTTTAAGACATAGATCTTAAAGAATACTACCACTGTAAAAATAATTTGTGCTGAAAAGTTTGCCATTCATACTTCTTTCATAACCCATGTGGTTCCAGAAATATGAACATTTGTTTGAAATGTGAGGACATAATCTGATTCTGTCAGAAGGCTATTGGAAGTTAAATTGCAAACTTCCTGAGCTCCATTGGAGTGAATGAGTTAAAACATTCATTTAGTGGCTACAGCTAGGAACTGTAATAGTGTGCATTACTATAATTGCATTTTTATTTAATTACTAAATTGTATACTGCTTTTTCATAGTAAGGCTTGTATTTTCTCTTTGTAGGTGTTCTTTCTATGCTTTTAAAGTGAGGTTTCTGCATTCTAATCAGGTGGCATAATCTTGATAGAGACCTGTTGTCAAGGCTGGTAGTTTTGTTTGAGTTTCCTGTGTTTCTGGCAGCCATTTTATGCTGATTGTCTTCATTATTATTGAGAGTAACAAGGCCTCCTGACCTTCTGTAGTACGAGTGATTGGGTTATAGCAGGGGCTGAGTAGTAGTTTGATCTTCAAACTCTTCCATTCTTACTGGTATACAAACCCTGTGTCCAGAAAAGGTTGTGCTTGTATTGCTCAGGCTGTGGATCGCATTGCATTACTTAAAATAAGTGGAAATTCCTTAAGATTCCAAGAGCAGGATAATATATTTCTTACACTTATTTCACTGAATTGCACTTCTGAAATGCTTATAATTGTTCTATACAGTTGATCTACTACCTTTTGCACTTTTATAAAGCTCTTTTTATTGTTTCACTGCATTTATGTACTGTCTTATATTGTTTTAACTGTATTTTTCATTGCTAGATACTGTTTCATTACTATATTTGCAAGTTTACTGAATTACTTAACTGTAAACTGCTTTTTCATACTGAGAGTTGTATTTTCTGTTTGTGAGTGCTCTATCTGAGCATTTCTTAGCATTTATGTAGTGTTTAATACTGTTTTAATTGTATTTTTCATTGCTAGGTGCAGTTTTATTACTCTAATTGCATGTTTACTGAATTAGTTACTGTAAACTGCTTTTTCTTACTGAAAGTTGTATCTTCTGTTTGTGAGTGCTCTATCCAACCTTTTCTGTGGATTTTTGATTTTTTGAGGTTTCTGTGTTCTACAACTAGGAACTGTAATAGTGCACATTACTATAATTGTCTGTTAGCAGTTAAAAGCATTCCCTAGAGTCTTCTTTTGCTCCTTGATCTGTTTAAAACATACATTTAGTGGTGACAGCTAGGAACTGTAATAGTGTGCATTAGTATAATTGCATTTTTATTTAATTACTAAATTGTAAACTGCTTTTTCATAGTGAGGCTTGTATTTTCTTTTTGTAGGTGTTCTTTCTATGCTTTTAAAGTGAGGTTTCTGCATTCTAATCAGGTGGCATAATCTTGATAGAGTCCTGTTGTCAAGGCTGGTAGTTTTGTTTGAGTTTCCTGTGTGTCTGGCAGCCATTTTCTGCTGGTCGTCTTCATTATTATTGAGAGTAACAAGGCCTCCTGACCTTGTGTAGTACAAGTGATTGGGTGACAGCCAGGGCTGAGTAGTAATTTGATCTTCAAACTCTTCCATTCTTACTGGTATATAAACCCTGTGTCTAGAAAAGGTTGTGCTTGTATTGCTCAGGCTGTGGATTGCATTGCATTACTGAAACTAAGTGGAAATTCCTTAAGATTCCAAGAGCAGGATAAGATATTTCTTACACTTATTTCACTGAACTGCACTTCTGAAATGCTTATAATTGTGCTACACAGTTGATCTACTACATTTTCCACTGTAATAAACCTTTTTTATTGTTTCACTGCATTTATGTACTGTTTTAACTTTATTTTTCATTGCTAGATACTGTTTCATTACTCTAATTGAATGTTTACTGAATTACGTACTGTAAACTGCTTTTCCATACTGAGAGTTGTATTTTCTGTTAGTGAGTGCTTTATCCAAGCTTTTCTGCACATTTATGATTTTTTGAGGTTTCTGTGTTCTACAGCTAGGAATTATAATAGTGTGCATTACTGAAATTGGCTGTTTACAGTTAAAAGCATTCTCTAGAGCCTGCTTTTGCTCCTTGATCTGTTTAATACTTTCATTTAGTGGCTACAGCTAGGAATTATAATAGTGTGCATTACTGTAATTGCATTTTTATTTAATTACTAAATTGTAAACTGCTTTTCATACTGAGACTTGTATTTTCTCGTTGTGGGTGTTCTTTCTTTGCTTTTAAAGTGAGGTTTCTGTGTTCTGCTCAGGTGGCATAATTTTGATAGAGGCCTGTTGTCTAGGCTGGTAGTTTTTTTTGAGTTTCCTGTGTTTCAGGCAGCCATTTTCTGCTGATTGTCTTCATTATTATTGAGAGTAACAAGGCCTCCCAACCTTCTATAGTATGAGTGATTGGGTAACAGCCAGGACTGAGTAGTAATTTGATCTTCAAACTCTTCCATTCTTACTGGAATGTAAACCCTGTATCTAGAAAAGGTTGTGCTTGTATTGCTCAGGCTGTGGATTGCATTGCATTACTGAAACTAAGTGGAAATTCCTTAAGATTCCAAGAGCAGGATAAGATATTTCTTACACTTATTTCACTGAACTGCACTTCTGAAATGCTTATAATTGTGCTATACAGTTGAGCTACTACATTTTGCACTGTAATAAAGCTCTTTTTATTGTTTCACTGCATTTATGTACTGTTTAATACTGTTTTAACTATATTTTTCATGGCTAGATATTGTTTCATTGCTCTAATTGCATGTTTACTGAATTACTTACTGTAAACTGCTTTTTCATACTGAGAGTTGTATTTTCTGTTAGTGAGTGCTCTATCCAAGCTTTTCTGTGCATTTTTGATTTTTTGAGGTTTCTGTCTTCTATAGCTAGGAACTGTAATAGTGTGCATTATTATAAGTGTCTGTTAGCAGTTAAAAGCATTCTCTAGAGTCTGCTTTTGCTCCTTGATATGTTTAAAACTTTCATTTAGTGGCTACAACTAAGAACTGTAATAGTGTGCATTACCATAATTGCATTTTTATTTAATTACTAAATTGTAAACTGCTTTTTCATACTGAGACTTGTATTTTCTCTTTGTGGGTGTTATTTCTATGCTTTTAAAGTGAGGTTTCTGTGTTCTGCTAAGGTGGTATAATCTTGAAAGAAGCCTGTTGTCTAGGCTGGTAGTTTTGTTTGAGTTTCATTTATTTCTGGCAGCCATTTTCTGCTGATTGTCTTTATTATTATTGAGAGTAACAAGGCCTCCTGACCTTCTGTAGTACGAGTGATTGGGTAATAGCAGGGGCTGAGTAGTAATTTCATCTTCAAGCACTTCCATTCTTACTGGTATATAAACCCTGTGTCTAGAAAAAGTTGTGCTTGTATTGCTCAGGCTGTGGATTGCATTGCATTACTGAAACTAAGTGGAAAATCCTTAAGATTCCAAGAGCAGGGTAAGTTATTTCTTACACTTATTTCACTGAACTGCACTTCTGAAACACTTATAATTGCACTACACAGTTGATCTACTACATTTTGCATTGTAGTAAAGCTTTTTTTATTGTTTCACTGCATTTATGTACTGTTTAATGCTGTTTTAACTGTATTTTTCATTGCTAGATACTGTTTCCTTACTCTAATTGCATGTTTACTGAATTACCTAACTGTAAACTGCTTTTTCCTACTGTGAGTTGTATTTTCTGTTTATGCGTGCTCTATCCGAGCTTTTCTGTGCATTTTTGATTTTTTGAGGTTTCTGTGTTCTACAGCTATTAACTGTAATAGTGTGCATTACTATAATTGTCTGTTTACAGTTAAAAGCATTCTCTAGAGTCTGCTTTTGCTTTTTGATCTGTTTAACTCATTATATCTGAGTGACGCCTCCAGGTGCCTCTGCAGTTGACTCCTAGTGACGCCACTAAGCATCAGATATTGATTATTCATATTTGCATCAATAATTCCAAAGCCATGCTATGTACAAGGTTTTTAAATATTTCATCTTAAAGCTTACGCAATGGCAAACTCAACTGCATTGATATTTGATCTCTGTGTAGTGCAGGTAAATAGATATTAACTGTTGTTTTTATGATATTAATTTATGTAGATATAATTTTCACAATTTTCTAAATATCTCAACAACCAAGCAACACAGGCGGACCTCCTTAGCCTCACATGAAAGCTCTCTGGTAGATGGATAAAATGCCACTGACGGTATGTCTGTAACTTGAATGGTTGCTGAGATTTTTTAAGTTGTTTACAAAATATTACAAATGTAATAGTTACTGTGTCTTATAAAATTCGGTTTAAGACATAGACCTTAAAGAATACTACCACTGTAAAAATAATTTGAGCTGAAAAGTTTGCTGTTCATACTTCTTTCATAACCCATGTGGTTCCAGAAATATGAACATTTGTTTGAAATGTGAGGACATAATCTGATTCTGTCAGAAGGCTTAGGCTCCGCCTATTGTAAGTTAAATTGCAAACTTCCTGAGCTCCATTGGAGTGAATGAGTTAAAACATTCATTTAGTGGCTACAGCTAGGAACTGTAATAGTGTACATTACTATAATTGCATTTTTATTTAATTACTAAATTGTAAACTGCTTTTTCATACTGAGACTTGTATTTTCACTTTTTGGGTGTTATTTCTATGCTTTTAAAGTGATGTTTCTGTGTTCTGCTCAGGTGGCATAATCTTGATAGAGGCCTGTTGTCTAGGCTGGTAGTTTGTTTGAGTTTCTTTTGTTTCTGGCAGCCATTTTCTGCTGATTGTCTTCATTATTATTGAGAGTAACAAGGGCTCCTTACCTTCTGTAGTACGAGTGATTGGGTAATAGCAGGGGCTGAGTAGTAATTTGATCTTCAAAGTCTTCCATTCTTACTGGTATATAGACGTTCTGTCGAAAAAAGGTTGTGCTTGTATTGCTCAGGCTGTAGATTGCATTGCCTTACTAAAACTAAGTGGAAATTCCTTAAGATTCCAAGAGCAGGATACATTATTTCTTACACTTATTTCACTGAACTGCACTTCTAAAATGCTTATAATTGTGCTATACAGTTGATCTCCTACATTTTGCACTGTAATTAAGCTTTTTTTATTGCTTCACTGCTTTTATGCACTGTTTAATACTGTTTTAACTATATTTTTCGTGTCTAGAAATGGTTCTGCTTGGATTGCTCATGTTTACTGGATTGCATTACTGTAAACTGCTTTTCATACTGAGAGTTGTATTTCCTTAAGATTCCAAGAGCAGGATAAGATATTTCTTACACTTATTTCACTGAACTGCACTTCTGAAGTGCTTATAATTGTGCCATACAGTTGATCTACTACATTTTGCACTGTAATAAAGCTCTTTTTATTGTTTCACTGCATTTATGTACTGTTTAATACTGTTTTAACTATATTTTTCATAGCTAGATATTGTTTCATTGCTCTAATTGCATGTTTACTGAATTACTTAACTGTAAACTGCTTTTTCTTACTGAAAGTTGTATTTTCTGTTTGTGAGTGCTCTGTCTGACCTTTTCTGTGCATTTTTGATTTTTTGAGGTTTCTGTGTTCTACAGCTATGAACTGTAATAGTGTGCATTGCTATATTTGTCTGTTTACAGTTAAAAACATTCTCTAGAGTCTGCTTTTGCTCCTTGATCTGTTTAAAACATGCATTTAGTGGCGACAGCTAGGAACTGTAATAGTGTGCATTACTATAATTGCATTTTTATTAAATTACTAAATGGTAAACTGCTTTTTTATAGTGAGACTTGTAGTTTCTCTTTGTAGGTGTTCTTTCTATGCTTTTAAAGTGAGGTTTCTGTGTTCTGCTCAGGTGGCATAATCTTGATAGAGGCCTCTTGTCTAGGCTGGTAGTTTTGTTTGAGTTTCCTGTGTTTCTGGCAGCCATTTTCTGCTGATTGTCTTCCTGATTATTGAGAGTAACAAGGCCTCCTGACCTTCTGCAGTACACTTGATTGAGTAATAGCAGGGGCTGAGTAGTAATTTGATCTTCAAAGTCTTCCATTCTTACTGGTATATAAACCCTGTGTCTAGAAATGGTTGTGCTTGTATTGCTCAGGCTGTGGAATGGATTGCATTACTGAAATTAAGTGTGCATTCCTTAATATTTCAAGAGCAGGATAAGTTATTTCTTACACTTATTTCACTGAACTGCACTTCTGAAATGCTTATGATTGTGCTATACAGTTGATCTACTACATTTTGGACTGTTATAACGCTTTTTTTATTGTTTCATTGCATGTAGGTTCTGTTTTATACTGTTTTAACTATATTTTTCGTGTCTAGAAATGGTTCTGCTTGGATTGCTCAGGCTGTGGATTGCATTGCATTACTGAAACTAAGTTGAAATTCCTTAAGATTCCAAGAGGAGGATAAGATATTACTTACACTTATTTAACTGAACTGCACTTCTGAAATGCTTATAATTGTGCTATACAGTTGATCTACTACATTTTGCACTGTAATAAAGCTTTTTTTATTGTTTCACTGCATTTATGTACTGTTTAATACTGTTTTAACTATATTTTTCATGGCTATATATTATTTCAATGCTCTAATTGCATGTTTACTGAATTACTTAACTGTAAACTGCTTTTTCTTACTGAAAGTTGTATTTTCTGTTTGTGAGTGCTCTATCCGACCTTTTCTGTGCATTTTTGATTTTTTGAGGTTTCTGTGTTCTACAGCTAGGAACTGTAATAGTGTGCATTACTATAATTGTCTGTTTACAGTTAAAAGCAATCTCTAGAGTCTGCTTTTGCTCCTTAATCTGTTTAAAAC